>NC_091559.1:10859676-10869676 GCF_042767895.1 Penaeus vannamei | reverse complement strand
TATATCAGCATTAATGGAAACCAAAAAATTATCAAACCGTAAAAGATCATTAGTCATTATAAGATCTGGATAAGTGCAATCCCAAAGTTCTTTCTGAACATCAGTGGAAATCGGCTCTGATATCTGGAGCGTTTCGTAGATTCAATACCAAGATCATCTCTAAAGTAGTTTCATTCGTTCCGTGTCAACGATTAACACTAAATTTCGTAACTATTGGTGTTCATTCGAATTCCTGTTTGACGAAATCTTGTTTCTTTCATAAATTTCATATAGTTTTCAAAGGCAAATATAAATCAATATACAACTTATGTGAGACGCTTTGAAATTATATATATATATATATATATATATATATATATATATATATATATATATATATATATATATATATGTATGTATGTACATATATATTTAAAATAGTGTACATGGTAAAAGAATACTCGTTTTAAAAATCATCAAATCAATAATAATGCAATATATTAAATAGTATCAATACAAAAGAAAATTTTAATTTTTTCATGGGAATAGAGGAAAATGAAACAAGATATCCTGAGAGTAAGGTGAATTACAACAATCCACTTCATATCGAAACAAAAGCTGCCTATCCACTCGATATATGGTCAGCACAGGATCCAGCTGTCACAGTGCAGCAGAAGTAGTATTTCACACCTTGGTAGCCATGAAGTCTGGTTTGTCTACTTTGCATTTCTATTTCATTCCGGACCAAAAATTAACATTTATTTCATGACTCTGAACAATATAGAGGTAAACATCAAGCTTTTATAGAAAGGAGATCGTGCAGTTCGTTCTATGTTGCAAGTCCAAAAACTCTGCAACCATGATTATACTAAATCGGATCTCATTGCAAACAGACCTAAGAGTTCGTGTTTCTTATCTGAAGTGGACAAAGTGGAGCGAAAACAACACTAAACAAGACAAAATGACAATATAACATCTTTGCTTCCTTCCTCATTTCCTGCTCCGTCTCGAGTTTTTTTTTTCTCTCTCTTTCCCTCCATCACTTGTTCGTCCTCTTCCTCCTCCTCCCATTCTCTGCTTCTCATATTACTAATACATGATGATGGGAGGAATAACAAAATTATGAAAACTCTCATTAACACCAAAAACAACAAAACAAATCCAAAAAAGCAAATAAAAAAATCCAAAAACAAACGCTCCAATTCCTCCTATGTCCTTCACATTATAAACCGGAAAAGAGACGGAAACAAAAACAAAAAGACAGAAGGGCAGGTAAGTAGAAAGAGGCAAACAGAAATTCATGCAAAAGCCATTCGTATTTCGTCTCCGTCGGGGATCGAACCCGAGTCTGTCGCGTAAGAGGCGACCGTGCTAGCCACAACACTACGGAGATATATATTATGACATTGAATTTTACTTTAATCATTTTCTATTTTTATCAAAACGCCGTTATTACACGTGTATGCAATGTCACATACATGTCGTGCATGTGTACTTTCACCCAAGGAGTAAAATGTCATATTAAACGTTCTTGCATATCTACCATTGCACTGGAATATGTCCAGTCTTAGAGAATTACAATAAAGTTACAAACCTTAAATAACTTTTCTCGGGTACTCTAAAAGCCTGTTTTCGGAAAATATCCAGTAAAAATAAGTAAATCTACCTACGTTCGAAAAATAAGGAAGAGTTTTGTAACTTTAATATTAGGATTCTCTCTTTTTTTTCTCTCTCAATAATAATAATGATAATGATAATGTTAATGATAATGATAATGATAATGATAATGATAATGATAATGATAATGATAATGATAATGATAATGATAATGATAATGATAATGATAATGATAATGATAATGATAATGTTAATGTTAATGTTAATGATAATGATAATGATAATGATAATGATAATGATAATAATAATAATAATAATAATAATAATAATAATAATAATAATAATAATAATAATATTAATAGTAATAATAATAATTATTATTATAATTATTATTATTACAATGACAACAACAACAACAACAACAGAAAGAACAACAACAAAGATAAAGTAATAACGATAATGGCAACAAAACTATAGCAATGATAATAATGACAATGATAGTAATAATGATAATAATGATAATGATAGTAATAAGGATAATGTCAACAAAATTATAATAATAATGATGATGGCGATGATGATAATAATGATAACGCATAGTAACTCTAATAATAATAATGATAATAAAAATGTTAATGTTAATAATGTTAATGACAACAGCAACAAAGACAGCAACAAAAAGTTCAGAAGGCAAAGATCCGTTTTGATGCTTAATGCCTGAAACGAAGAAATGTGCTCGGCACCAAAGGCCATAAAGCTCCATGATAAGGTATTGTGTCGGAAAGGAAAAGAGAATTAAAGAATAGGATAATATGTGTTCGATGTCAGAGATTAGAGATCATTTGAGGATAGTATGGCGGTGAAAAGGGAAAGAGGGAGTGAGTGAACCAGAGCAGAGATTAGTAGAAAGGGGGGGGGGGGTAAGGGGGTAGGGCGATTGAGTGAAATGCAGTGTATGTCACTGGGGAAGGAATAGGAGCAATGTTCAAGGAAAACAGGGAAGCCAGTTGGAAAAGGAGGAGGAGAATCCGGGGTAGGTGGGGGGGGGGTTAGAGGTCAAAGATTAGTTACAGGAAAGTATGGCATCGAGAAGGAAAGAGAAGGAAGCAGATGAAGTAGAGCAGGAATTAGTAAAATGAGAAAGGTTAAGGGGGTTGACCCTTAACCTTTCCCATTTTACTATTATCCTTTTATTATTATTGCTTTTACAATTATTGTCACTATTATTATCATACTTATTATCATTTTTGTCGTTATTATTATTACCATCATCACGGTCATTGTTGTTTATTATCACTAGTATTACTATCATTATTATCAGCATTATTACTATTATTATCATTATTATCATAATTTTCATTATCATTTCTACCATTATTATCATTATTAATATCATGTTTTTTTTTTACTATTATTATCATTATTGTTATGATTATTATTATCATATGTTAGTTGCTCTATTTTTCTCTCTGCCTATCTTTCTGTTTTCTAATCCATTTATACATCTTTTTATCTTCTTTGTTTTATCTTTTAGCCTTATCATTGATTCATGAACAGTATATTATTAAAGAAAAAAAGTTAATATAAAACGCAGAGTTTCGATCCACGGTCCTCCGGGTTATGAGCCCGGCGCGCTTCCACTGCGCCACCCTGCTAACTTAAAGTGATATGGGACAGATGGACTTATAAAGCAGAAATCATCATAATCATTATTCTTTAGATTCTCTGCCATTAGCCTCATGTTTATTGTTTTATCATCCTTCTTTTTTCACTTTCAATTTTTTGAATATGATTTTATTGTTAGTCATAAATTAATTATTATTGTTGTTATTACTATCCTTTTTACTGTTATTATTGTTATTATTTTTTCTATTATTATGATTATTATGAATGCCAATTATTTCTATCCCCATTAGATATAATTATCATTATCATTATCATTCTTATCTTTATCATAACCATTGTTATTATTATTTCTATTATCATCATTATCTCTATTATTACTGTTTTCATTATTGCTATTATTGTCATTATCGTAATCATTTTCATTATCATTATCATTATCCTTGTGAATATCATCATTATCATTATTACTATCCTTTTTATTACCATTATTAATACTATTATTTTTATTGTCGTTATTATTACTATATTTTTTATCATTATTTTTATAATCATTATCATTACTACTATCGTTGCTATTAGTATCATCATTAATTTCTTCATTATTATCCTTATCATCATTATCATGATTTATACCATTATTGTTATTATTATTATCATGATGATGATAATTATCAGTATAATCATTATCTATTGTTATCATTATTATCATTATCATTATCATTGGCATTATTTTTATCATTATTATCATTATCATTATTTTCACCACTTTCATATAGGACTTTTATGTAACCTTGTTACTTGCTTTTCATATTTCTTCTTTGTCTTTTCTTTCCCTTTTCATCATTTGCGCATTCGACTTTGTTGTCTTTATCATAGTTTCTTACGCCTTTGATTCTTACCTGCGGGGAGGCTATATTTTTTGTTTTATTGTGAGATTTGAATGCTATTTGATCGCGGCTGATTGGGGAAAGAAATTACGAGAAGCTGTTTATAGCCAGGTATTAACACACACAGAGAAAGAGGGGGGAATAACGAAGAAAACAGGACAAAAACAGATATACAGCATAGGCCTATGTGAAAAGGAAAAGGAAAAGAAAGCGAGAATTCAAAGATTATCGGTCAAGGCAGGAAATCAGAGAGAAAATGGGGAAACGGGGAAAGAGGAATTAACAGAAATATCAAATAGATGATAAGGGAAAAATGCCAGAGAGACAAAAAGAGAAAGAAAACAAAAGAAAAAAAGGGGTTAAAAAACTGTGAGAGATTAGAAAGAATAATCAGACACTCAAAATAGATTTTTAAAGAAATTAGAAATAGATTTCCAAAGAATGGTCTTGTAATTATGGTAAGATGTGTGTTTGTTTGTTTGTGATTATTTGTTTTACAGCGAACTTGTGTAACCTCTCAACCCCATGAAACGAAGCTTCTATTAAGTTTGTGTATTTACCTTTTCACACCCGGGGTTTCGCGTAATCTTTAAAATCCCAAGGGAATCTCAGCTCCGAAGGGTTATGCGCATCAGACTGACATATCATTTTACATGGGAGACAGATGGCTTGTTCTGACGTCCTACACTGAAATGGGAAAGAATGGAATCCTTATTGACCTATCATTCGTTGCACACGGCCCGCACGCACACACACAAGTACAAACAAATACATACACACACATGAATATATAAGCCACCGTAAAGTAAACTTCGTACGTAATCACTATACTTGCGTATCTGTTAATCTTTTTCCCATCTGACTATGTTGCAATTCTGTTTCATATCGCAAATATTGCCTTTTGTTTTGTTACCGATTTTTTCTTTTTATTCAGCAATGTTATTCTCTATCTCTTCTTAATTCGCACTTTTGACGCATTTTCTACTTTTGCTTTTTCTCATATTTATGTATCTTTTTCACTTGTATTCGCTTTATTTTCCGTTTTGTTTGCGCACTTTTCTGTATCTATTTTGCAATTTTCTTTTTCTTTCGCACTGTTTCCGTCCACACGCACACACATAAGTAGAGAAACATACATAGGCTAACAATTATACATAGGGGAAAACTATGTTTCGCAAGTTTTTTTCCTTTCACATATTCTAGATTTCTAGGTTTTTTTCTCACTAGCCATTATTTTCTAATTATTAGGACGTATATTTTACATAGAAGTACAAACGAACACATACACACATAAAAATAGGGAAAAACTGATTGCAACCGGCGGGCGTCTTGTAATTTTTGTGCCCGGGGCTTTTCATGTCTTTCAGCCCCGGGCGAGGTTGCAACCAGAGGGAGCACTTTTGGCTCCCTTTTGCAGATTCGAACTCGCGATCGCGGGTTTCGAATCTGGCGCCCTTACCCTCTCGGCCACGGTGACGAGGGGCAACAGGAATAGGTTGGGAGAGGTATTTATGCAACGTGTGTGTGGTTGTGTGTGTGTGTGTGTGTGTGTGTGTGTGTGTGTGTGTGTGTGTGTGTGTGTGTGTGTGTGTGTGTGTGTGTGTGTGTGTTCTTACAAACACTACATTATGTGTTCGCTAAGAAAGAACAACAGCAACAACAACAACAACAAAACAGTATATCAGCATTAATGGAAACCAAAAAAATATCAAACCGTAAAAGATCATTGTTCACTCTCAAATCTGAAAGGAGATCGTGCAGTTCGTTCTATGTTTAAGTCCAAAAACTCTGCAACCATGATTATACTAAATCGGATCTCATTGCAAACAGACCTAAGAGTTCGTGTTTCTTATCTGAAGTGGACAAAGTGGAGCGAAACAACACTAAACAAGACAAAATGACAATATAACCTCTTTCCTTCCTTCCCCATTTCCTGCTCCGTCTTGAGTTTTTTTTCCCCTCCATCACTTGTTCGTCCTCTTCTTCCTCCTCCCATTCTCTGCTTCTCATATTACTAATACAACCACATGATGAGAGGAATAACAAAATTATGAAAACTCTCATTAACACCATAAACAATATAACAAATCTAAAAAAGCAAATAAAAAATCCAAAATCAAACGCTCCAATTCCTCCTATTTCCTTCACATTATAAACACCGGAAAAGAGACGGAAACAAAAACAGAGAGACAGAAGGTGGGTAAGTAGAAAGAGGCAAACAGAAATTCATGCAAAAGTTTTACGTATTTCGTCTCCGTCGGGGATCGAACCCGAGTCTGTCGCGTAAGAGGCGACCGTGCTAGCCACAGCACTACGGAAGCATATATTATGCGATTGAATTTTACTAAAATCATTTTTTTCCTTTTATCAAAACACTTATTACACTTTCTTTCACCCAAGGACTAAAATGTCATATTAAACGCTCTTGCATATCTACCATTGCACTGGAATATGTCCAGTTACAAACCTTCTTAAATAACTTTTCTTGGCTCCTTTAAAAACCTGTTTTCGTAAAATATTCAGTAAAAAGAAATAAATCTACCTACGTTCTAAAAATAAGGAAGTTTTGTAATTTTGATATTAGGATTCTCTCTCTTTCTCTCTCTCTCTCTCTCTCTATCTATCTATCTCTATCTCTCTCTCTCTCCCTCCCTGTCAGGGTTTTTGTGTTGCCCTGATTTGGTGGGTTATGGAGACACTATTCTGGTTCAGCTGTTTATTGATAGGAGGTGGCTGGTAGGTAGCGTGGCGCGGGTTGTTGTGGGCAAGGAAGCCCAAGAGGGGCGCCGAGCAGGGCGCGCGTGGGGGAGCGCCCCCAAGGAGAGGTGTGGTCAGGGCCGTGGGCCCCGGTCAAGTGTGCTGGGTCAACTGTGCTGTAGGCTTCGAGCGCTGGTCGCGGGTCCCTAGCAGTGGAGACGCGGAAAGGAAACCCTTGTTCCTCAGATCGCTCGGCATACGCTACTAACCGTCGCCCCCGACGGGATGAATCTGGCTCTGAAAAAAGCACACCAGAGGCAGAGACAGGGCGAGAGACAGGAGGGCAAACAGGGGGCGGGGGTTGTGTTATAGCAGGGGCCGTAGTCAAGATAATATACTCGAGATATATCAGATTGCAAATATTGTTATTAAAAATATTTTCATGAATTTTCAATTTTTTTATATATTTTTTTCAATAATTCACTTTTCAAAGATAGACAGAGGAACATGCTTAGGGAGACAATTACAATAGTCCGCGAAGACTTGCTTGAATTGCAATTGTCTCAGATAGCAGGAAATGAAAATCTACAAGAGATAAGCATTGTGCAAAACTACAAAGGAAGCAAAAGGTGTCGCAGTCCGCAAGGACTTGTCTTGAACGACGAACTTCCTTGGAAAAAAGAAAAAATGCAACAATGCAGAGTTCAGAAGTGTGCAGTGCAATAATGCATACGCTGTACGTCTGACTAATAGTGGTTGTATTTCATTTCATTGAAGTTGTCTATCACACGTCACCAACAGCAATTTGAGGCAAAGCAATAATGAAAACAGGTAATGCAGTCCTCATACTTCGGGAGCGACTCATTACATCAAAATATACTTCCTCAAGACAACATTTGCACGGAAAAACGTAATGCAAGATAAGAATGCACGGTTGGCGCAAGTCGGTTATCTTCCGGAGACAGTACGCATGTAATTCTTGTGCAATTAACGGGTTTCTGCGGGACGGTGTGCACATGTGGCTGCGTGAGTGCGTAGACGAGTTGATTAATTTAATGGGTGGGAGTTATGAAATGAGTAGTCAGAGTATAGCACACGAGAAGAAAATAGAATGTTGATAGATATATTTTAGTTTTTTAGAGTCTAGTAATGTGTTAAAGTAAGGGCGAGAGTGGGTAAGAAAGGAATAGGATGGCGTGGAAGTTGGAAGAAATAAGCGAAGGGGAGGAGGAGTGGGTGGGCGGGAAGCTAAGGTATAAGAGGTATGGGTGGAGACTGGGGGGGGAGGGTCAGGTATGTAAGCGGGGGTGGCAATGTAAGTTGAGTTTAATGAAAATAATCACCGATCTGACTGCACGAAAAAAAACATTCACACTAATAACAAAAAACTTACGTTAATTTCAATATTAATCAACTACTATGCGAAATCATAAAAATGGTACTTTAATTAGTACGTAAAATGAATGAAACGGTGACTGGTTTGGGTCAGCTTCCCTGAGACAACTGACCCGAAAGACAACCCTCGTGGTTGTAAATGGTACTTAAACATAAGATAGATTCCCTGAGGAATAGTGATGATGGGCCCAACCGTAGAAGGGATATCATCGAACGAACTCATACGCAGAACGCAAATTGGGCATCCCGTCTTGTTGGGAAATACCAGCGATAATCTCTCACGTATAGTCGTATAAGAAGGCGCGTGGCGCTGAGATCGCCTGGGCGATAGGTGTGCTGCGTGGCACAAGAACAACTTAACATTAATTACCTAAACCTAATTACATGTCCATACCCAGCTGGGGGTCGTCACCAAGGACCATGTAATAATGATGAGGTGAGGTTCGTTATCGAGATAATCGAAAATCGCGAACAATATGAAATCGTAGTAGCTGTTTAATATAATTAATATCTAACACGGAGATCACTAAATAAAAATTAAATGCAAATAGCTTGAATGTATTTTTGGGTCGAGCAGAGTCAGATGGCTATAAGTACCTTCTACCTGAGTAAGGTCAAATGAGGTCGTTCTGCGGACATACGTTAATAGCGGGAGTGTAAGGAACGGGTATAGGTGGGAAGCGTCGGGAAAGAGAAAAAGTTTGTTCATAATTTAACTAAATTATTTAAATATTCCAAAATATCCCAGAAATGCATATTTAAACCGAGCCTAAATAAATGCACTTAGTAATATGCGAAATTAACGTCGATATAGCGTCGGTTTATACACTGGAAGATAATAAGAATAAGAAAATATACCAAATATATGGCAATACTTGTAACTCTAGCCACGTGGCTTAGTATGGTTAATTTAAAGAAAAATGCACGGCCTAGTTCGCCCACATAAATGAAAGATTTAAGCATTACTAACGATTTATGCTAACTTGGCTAGCATGAGAGTTAGAAAAAACACGCCAAAGAAAGAAAATGCACTCTCGCAAGTGATAAAAATGGGGATGGATTCCCTTTAAAAAACGATGATCTACCATGACATGGTAGATAACAGAAAGACGGAAAGAAAATGCACTGCACGGACACTTGTTCAGATATTTGGAAAAAAAAAAATCACTGCACTTTGTGAAAAAACGGCATGCACACATAGGCGAAGAAAAGGAAATTGCCAATGGTGTACTTACAGTTTTTCGGAGGCTTGTTGTTCGTGTCATCCGCCGCTTGCCACCAGTTGTCAGGGTTTTTGTGTTGCCCTGATTTGGTGGGTTATGGAGACACTATTCTGGTTCAGCTGTTTATTGATAGGAGGTGGCTGGTAGGTAGCGTGGCGCGGGTTGTTGTGGGCAAGGAAGCCCAAGAGGGGCGCCGAGCAGGGCGCGCGTGGGGAAGCGCCCCCAAGGAGAGGTGTGGTCAGGGCCGTGGGCCCCGGTCAAGTGTGCTGGGTCAACTGTGCTGTAGGTTTCGAGCGCTGGTCACGGGTCCCTAGCAGTGGAGACGCGGAAAGGAAACCCTTGTTCCTCAGACTCCCTCATTTTCCCTCTATCTTCCTGCTGATCTCAATCAGGCATTAAGGTTAAAAGACAGATCTGGATGAATAAATGGGTATATATAGATTGGAAAAAAGAAAGAAAAAAATAGTACAGACTCATAATTTGACTTTAAGATGATAATAATAATTACAATAATGATAACAGTAATAATGATAACAGTAATAATAATGGTAATGATAATAACAACAACAGCAATAA
>NC_091559.1:10845912-10859176 GCF_042767895.1 Penaeus vannamei | reverse complement strand
AGGAGAAGCGAGGGGAGCCCCCCGCACGGGACGGCGGCCGCAATCCCTGTTCCTGTTAATGATAATAATAATAATGGAATAATAATGATAATAATACTAATGGTAATGATAATGATAATGATAATGATAATACTAATGATAATGATAATAATGATAATGGAATAATAATGATAATAATACTAATGGTAATGATAATGATAATATTAATGATAATGATAATGATTATAAGAATATCAATAAAAACAATGATGATAAATTGGTAATGATGATGATTTTAACAATGATAATGATAATAATATTAAAAGGATAGTAATAACAATTATAATGATAAGGATTAATGATAATAATCAACAGCGACAACACCAATAAAAATAATAACAATAATAATAATAATGGTAATAATGATAATAATAATGATAATGATAATAATAACAAGAACAATAATAATAATAATAATGGTAATAATAATAATAATATCAACACCACCACCAACAACGACAATAATAACAATGATATATAATAATAATGGTAATAACAATGATAATAATGATAATCATGATAATGATAACGATAATAAGGATAATAATAATAAGAAGAGTAATAGTAGTAGCAGGAATAATAATAATGATGATAAAAATAACAGTAATGATAATAATAAAAATGTTAGCAATTATGATAATAATGTTAATGATAACAATAATGACGGCAATAATAAGTATAATGATAAAATAATTAGTGTTTCTTTGTGAATGTATTATATATGTGTTTCTGGAATAAATTAAATGGTTAAAAATACCGCCACAATGGAAACCATGAAAGTGATTCACTGACGAGTTTCACACATTTGATGCGCTCACAGACACTGATCCCACGAGTAGGTATCTGTTGTGTCAGAAGAAGTATGAAAGGGAATGAGCACCGCGTGTCACATGCGGCGTTGCCGCTTTTCATTCCACTCAGACTTTGTTTAGAAATGTCGCAGATGTGCTTTTGCATCGATAGCTATTAACCACTGATTAATATCTCTGCCTCCATCTGATTATTTGTCTGTCTGGTGTATTTCAAAGAGAAGAACATTTCGTTTCGCGAGGAATCGAGACAGCAGAGGCAGACGACCTGAGGAGAATGTGCGACTTCTTTTGTAAGCGTCTTTGAGGTCAGTTTATCAAGTTTCTCTCTCTCTCTCTCTCTCTCACTCTCTCTCTCTCTCTCTCTCTCTCTCTCTGTCTCTCTCTCTCTCTCTCTCTCTCTCTCTCTCTCTCTCTCTCTCTCTCTCTCTCTCTCTCTCTCTCGTCGTTTCCTGCAGTGAGTCCTATCCAGTGTTGCCCTTTGGGCGGGTTTGTTGCATTTTGATATGGATAAGCACATATTTTTTCCTTTATTTGTTGCAGTTTCTGTAGTTTCATTGTAACTGTTATTTCTCTTATATTTACATTGTTACTATTCCCGTTATAGTATTCTTTTTCTATTAGAACCTTTTTCGTGTTTATTTACATACATATATACATCCTGTACACATCCTTTTTTAAACATTTACAGGTAAAAACTGATTGCAACGGCGCTTTTTTTTAAGCCCGGAGCTTTTCATGTCTTTCAGCCCCGGGCAATGTTGCAATCAGAGGGAGCATTTTTTTTTTTTTTTTTTTTTTTTTTTTTTTTTTTTTTCTCCCTTTTGGGGATTCGAACCCGCGACCGCGTGTCCGTGCCCGCGGTCGCGCGTTCGAATCCGGCGAGTCAAAGGAGGGAGAGAATGTTGTGATAATGATAACAACAACAACAACAACAACAATAATAATAATAATAATAATAATAATAATAATAATAATAATAATAATAATAACGATAATGATAATAGTAATAACAAAAAAAAAAAAAATAATAGTAATAATGATAAAATTTATAATAATGAAAATGATAATAGCAATGGTATTAATAGCAATAATAATAATAAAAGTAAGAATAATGCAAAAAGAAGAGAAAAGAATTATGAGAACATGCATAAAAGTCAAATCGATCTGATCCATAGAAACAAAAATACAAAAGCATTTGAAATATGAGCAAATGCATCTTAACATGTCCGTGCGTCAGTGTTTGTGAACAATTAAACAAACGAACTCCATTTTCTTTATGAAAGCGTCTGTGTGTCGGTTAGCAAGATGGCCTTTAAAACCGTAGACCCGGGTTCGATTCCCGGCGGAAGGTATGTACATATGTAGTTTTCTTTTTCCTTTTCGCATTCTTTTTCTGGACATGTAGACAAAATTTACAGTCTATAACGCAAGTTCCCACAAAGAATACATCTTTAAAATCAAACTGAAACGGAAGCATGATCAGCCGTGGAACAGCGATCGTTGGCAGTGCAACAAGATGACTTGCAAATTGTTCACCAGCATCAGCAAGGTCCAGGAATTTAAAATCTAGATTTGTCTTTCAGAATCAGGGGAGGGCGGGTGAATTGGGTGAACAATGTGATGTTCAATTTACACGGGGAAATACACGATTCCTATTGATGAACAAACATAAAGAATCCTTGTCCCAGACATCTTCGTACCACGATATTTATCTTCTCTCTTCATCGATTCGTCTCTCTCTCTTTCGAAATTGTAATGATAATAATCGTGGTGATAAAGATCATGAAAATGAAAAGATCACAGTAACAAGAACTTGTAAAAATGAAAACTAACAAAACTGCACAGATTTGATAAGTAGTTGACATACAGGTGGGACCCTACATAAAACAGCAACAGGATCATAAAGAGAATTTATGTCATTATCATCTGAGTGCTTATTATCATCACTACGCATCATTATCAGTATCATTGTCGTATCGTCATATAATCATCAAGGGTATCATAATATCACACACACACTAACAAATAAGTATAAAATTAACATTTTAATCATTTTTAGTGCTATTATTATGATTATTATCATTATAATTATTATCATTACTATTACCATTACTATTATACTATTAGTTTTATCACTATCATGATTAATATCATCATTATCATCAAAAGTATTATCATATTTTTGCTATTATCATTAATGTTAGCATCAATGATCAGTGATACCATTGTGATCATTACTAACATTATCAATATTATTTTTTGAATTATCATTATTATCACCAGTATCGTTTTCATTACTGTCATTATTATTGCTATTGTTATTTTTATTATTAACATCATAAATATTATCATTATTCCCCATATTCACACAAATACGTAGCAAGGGAAAAAATATTGCAACTGGGAGGCATTAATGTTGCACAAATACCTCTCCCAACCGTTTCCTGTTGCCCCTCGACACCGTGGCCGAGAGGGTAAGGGCGCCAGATTCGAAACCCGCGATCGCGAGTTCGAATCTGCAAAAGGGAGCCAAAAGTGCTCCCTCTGGTTGCAACCTCGCCCGGGGCTGAAAGACATGGAAAGCCCCGGGCACAATAATACAAGACGCCTGCCAGGTTGCAATCAGTTTTTCCCTATTGTGTATTTTTATTTCATGTTTTGTTAGCCAGAAAACTGGCTAACAAACATAAAATAAAACGTAGTGAAAAGAAGGAAACGTTTTAAATGAGAAAATGCGAAAGTAGAAAATGTGTCAAAACTGCGACGAAAATGCTACTTAAGAAAACAGTGCGAGAGAGAGATTAACACTGGGAAATATGGCCGTAAGAAATATGAAATGCAGAAAGATGGGGATTATTTACGATCGAGGGTTCTATTACTGCTGACTTTGAACCCCAAATTTCGACAAAAGAATGTAGACGCAAACGAAAGTGGTAACGCTTTTGAATAAACAATATGGCTTATTGGTATGTTTGAAATGCGTATTCTAATGGCATTCATGATTAGGGTGTCTGTTAAGAGTATTGATAACAACGATAACCAGTGAGTATGCCAACAAGATATGTAAAAAACAAGCATTTTTTTAGGCTTTCTCATCTTAATGCTTTGTTGAGAGAAGTAGGTAGACAGATAGAAGGAAAATGAGAGAGGGAGAGATTCCCATATTTAAACATACATACCCTTCTACTTTTTTTGTAATATAGAGTTTTTTCCTATTACAGGATATTTCAGGGAAACAGGTTTTTGAAGGAGCCAAGAAAAGAGTGATTTAAAAAGGATGGTAATTTATTTTTAATTTTAAAGGATTGGACATATTTCAGTGCAATGGTAGGTATACAGTAACGTTTAATGACATTTTACTCTCTCGGTGAAAGTACACACACAAGACATAGATATATGTAAAATTACATACACGAGTTTAATAAAAGTGGTTTTTATAAAAGCTAAAATTTAGTTATAGTAAAATTCTTTCATATAGTAATGAAAATCAAGACAGAGCAGGAACTGGGGAAGGAAGGAAAGAGGTTATATTGTTATATTGCCTTGTTTAGTGTTGTTTTCATTCCACTTTGTCCACTTCAGATAAGAAACACGAACTCATAGAAGAGAAGCATAGAAGCCTGTTTGCAATGAGATCCGATTTAGTATAATCATGGTTGCAGAGTTTTGGGGCTTGCAATATAGAGCGAATTGCACTGTCTCCTCTTTACAGTAGCTTAATGTTTACCTTCATGATATGAAAGGTTTGTTGTCACTGTAGTTGACACTGTCATAAAATAAAAATGCTACTTGTAGTCCGGAATGAAAACAAACGAGACAGTATAGCTACGAAGGTGAGAAATGCTACTACTGTTGCACTGTGACAGCCGGATCCTGTGCTGACATCTAGTGGAAGATTACTTTCCATTTTCTCTGTTTGTTCTTTCTAATCTCTCTCAGTTCTTTAACCCCTTTGTTCATCATTTTTGTTTTGTTTTCTTTTCTTTTCCTTTTTGTCTTTCTGGCATTTTTCCCTTATCCTCTATTTGATATTTCTGTTAATTCCTCTTTCCCCGTTTCCCCATTTTCTCTCTGATTTCCTGCCTTGACCGATAATCTCTGAATTCTCGTTTCCTTTCCTTTTTCCTTTTCACATAGGCCTATGCCGTATCCCTGTTTTTGTCTTGTTTTCTTCGTTATTTCCCCCCCTCCTTCTCTCTCTATTAATACCTGGCTATAAACAGCTTCTCGTAATTTCTTTCCCCAATCAGCCGCGATCAAATATCATTCAAATCTCACAATAAAACAAAAAATACAGCCTCCCCGCAGGTAAGAATCAAAGGCGTAAGAAACTATGATAAAGACAACAAAGTAAAATGCGCAAATGATGAAAAGGGAAAGAAAAGACAAAGAAGAAATAAGAAAAGCAAGTAACAAGGTTACATAAAAGTCCTATATGAAAGTGGTGAAAATAATGATAATGATAATAATGATAAAAATAATGCCAATGATAATGATAATGATAATAATGATAACAATAGATAATGATTATACTGATCATTATCATGATAATAATAATAACAATAATGGTTTAAATCATGATAATGATGATAAGGATAATAATGAAGAATTAATGATGATACTAATAGCAATGATAGTAGTAATGATAATGATTATAAAAATAATGATAAAAAATTTAGTAATAATAATGACAATAAAAATAATAATATTAATAATGGTAATAAAAAGGATACTAATAATAATGATAATGATGATATTCACAAGGATAATGATAATGATAATGAAAATGATTACGATAATGACAATAATATCAATAATGAAAACAATAATAATAGAGATAATAATGATAATAGAAATAATAATAACAATGGCTATGATAAAGATAATAATGTTGATAATGATAATTATATCTAATGGGGATAGAAATAATTGGCATTCATAATGATCATAATAATAGAAAAAATGGTAATAATAACAGTAAAAAGGATAGTAATAACAACAATAATAATTAATTTATGACTAACAATAAAATCATATTCAGAAAATTGAAAGTGAAAAAAGAAGGATGATAAAACAATAAACATGATGCTAAGGGCAGAGAATCTAAAGAATAATGATTATGATGATGTCTGCTTTATAAGTCCATCTGTCCCATATTAATTTAAGTTAGCAGGGTGGCGCAGTGGAAGCGCGCCGGGCTCATAACCCGGAGGACCGTGGATCGAAACTCTGCGTTTTATATTGATTTTTTTTCTTTAATAATATACTGTTAATCAATCACTGATAAGGCTAAAAGATAAAACAAAGAAGATAAAAAGATGTATAAATAGATTAGGAAACAGAAAGATAGAGAGAAAAATAAAGCAACTGACATGATTATAATAATCATAACAATAATGATAATAATAATAATAAAAACAATGATATTAATAATGATAATAATTGTAGAAATGATTATGAAAATTATGATAATAATGATAATAATAGTAATAATGCTGATAATAATGATAGTAACACTAATGATAATAAAACAACTATGACCGTGATAACGGTAATAATAATAACGACAAAAATGATAATATGATAATAATAGTGATAATAATGGTAAAAGCAATAATATAAATGATAATAGTAAGATGGGAAAGGTTAAGGGTCAACCCCCTTAACCTTTCTCATTTTACTAATCCCTGCTCGACTTCATCTGCTTCCTTCTCTTTCCTTCTCGATGCCATACTTTCCTGTAACTCTCTAATCTTTGACATCTATCCCCCCCCCCCCCCCCGCACCTCTCCCCGGATTCTTCTATTTTTCCAACTGGCTTCCCTGTTTTCCTTGAACATTGCTCCTATTCCTTCCCCAGTGACAGATACACTGCAATTCACTCAATCGCCTTACCCCTTAACCCTCCATTTTCTACTAATCTCTGCTCTGGTTCACTTGCTCCCCTCTTTCCCTTTCCACTGCCACACTATCCTCAAATGCTCTCTAATCTCTGACATCGAACACATTTTATCCTAATCTTTAATTCTCTTTTCCTTTCCGACACAATACCTTATCATGGAGCTTTATGGCCTTTGGTGCCGATCACATTTCTTCGTTTCAGGCATTAAGCATCAAAACGGATCTTTGCCTTCTGAACTTTTTGTTGCTGTCTTTGTTGTTGTTGTCATTAACATTATTAACATTAACATTTTTATTATCATTATTTTTATTAGTTACTATGCGTTATTATTATTATTATCATCGCCATCATCATTATTATTATAATTTTGTTGACATTATCCTTATTACTATCATTATCATTATTATCATTATTACTATCATTGTCATTATTATCATTGCTATAGTTTTGTTGCCATTATCGTTATTACTTTATCTTTGTTGTTGTTCTTTCTGTTGTTGTTGTTGTTGTTGTCATTATTGTAATAATAATAATTATAATAATTATTATTATTATTACTCTTAATATTTTTATTATTATTATTATTATCATTATCATTATCATTATCATTATCATTATCATTATCATTATCATTATCATTATCATTATCATTATCATTATCATTATCATTATCATTATCATTATCATTATCATTATCATTAACATTAACATTAACATTAACATTAACATTAACATTAACATTAACATTAACATTAACATTAACATTAACATTAACATTAACATTAACATTAACATTTAACATTTAACATTTAACATTTAACATTTAACATTTAACATTAACATTTAACATTTAACATTTAACATTTAACATTTAACATTTAACATTTAACATTTAACATTTAACATTTAACATTTAACATTTAACATTTAACATTTAACATTTAACATTAACATTAACATTAACATTAACATTAACATTAACATTAACATTAACATTAACATTAACATTTAACATTTAACATTTAACATTAACATTAACATTAACATTAACATTAACATTTAACATTTAACATTTAACATTTAACATTTAACATTTAACATTTAACATTTAACATTTAACATTTAACATTTAACATTTAACATTAACATTAACATTTAACATTTAACATTTAACATTTAACATTTAACATTTAACATTTAACATTTAACATTAACATTAACATTAACATTAACATTAACATTAACATTAACATTAACATTAACATTAACATTAACATTAACATTAACATTAACATTAACATTAACATTAACATTTAACATTTAACATTAACATTAACATTAACATTAACATTAACATTAACATTAACATTAACATTAACATTAACATTAACATTAACATTAACATTAACATTAACATTAACATTAACATTAACATTAACATTAACATTAACATTAACATTAACATTAACATTAACATTAACATTAACATTAACATTAACATTAACATTAACATTAACATTAACATTAACATTAACATTAACATTTAACATTAACATTAACATTAACATTAACATTAACATTAACATTAACATTAACATTAACATTAACATTAACATTAACTTTAACATTTAACATTAACATTAACATTAACATTAACATTAACATTAACATTAACATTAACATTAACATTAACATTAACATTAACATTAACATTAACATTATCATTATCATTATCATTAACATTATCATTATCATTATCATTATCATTATCATTATCATTATCATTATCATTATCATTATCATTAACATTATCATTATCATTATCATTATCATTATCATTATCATTATCATTATTATTATTGAGAGAGAGAAAAAAGAGAGAATCTTAATATTAAAGTTACAATAAGTAGATTTACTTATTTTTACTGGATATTTTACGAAAACAGGTTTTTGGAGTACCCGAGAAAAGTTATTTGAGAAGGTTTGTAACTTTATTGTAATTCTTTAAGACTGGACATATTCCAGTGCAATGGTAGATATGCAAGAACGTTTAATATGACATTTTACTCCTTGGGTGAAAGTACACATGCACGACATGTATGTGACATTGCATACATGTGTAATAACAGCGTTTTGATAAATGGAGAAAATCATTAAAGTAAAATTCAATGTTATAATATATGCCTCCGTAGTGCTGTGGCTAGCACGGTCGCCTCTTACGCGACAGACTCGGGTTCGATCCCCGACGGAGACGAAATCCGAACGGCTTTTGCATGAATTTCTGTTTGCCTCTTTCTACTTACCCACCCTTCTATCTTTCTGTTTTTGTTTCCGTCTCTTTTCCGGTGTTTATAATAGGAAGGAAATAGGAGGAATTGGAGCGTTTGATTTTGTGTTATTTGCTTTTTTGGATTTGTTTTGTTGTTTTTGGTGTTAATGAGAGTTTTCATAATTTTGTTATTCCTCCCATCATCATGTATTAGTAATATGAGAAGCAGAGAATGGGAGGAGGAGGAAGAGGACGAACAAGTGATGGAGGGAAAGAAAAGAAAAGAAAAAAACTCGAGACGGAGCAGGAAATGAGGAAGGAAGGAAAGAGGTTATATTGCCATTTTGTCTTGTTTAGCGTTGTTTTCGCTCCACTTCGTCCACTTCAGATAAGAAACACGGACTCTTAGGTCTGTTTGCAATGAGATCCGATTTAGTATAATCATGGTTGCAGTTTTTGGACTTAAACATAGAACGAACTGCACGATCTCCTTTCTATAAAAGCTTGATGTTTACCTCTATATTGTTCAGAGTCATGAAATAAATGTTAATTTTTGGTCCGGAATGAAATAGAAATGCAAAGTAGACAAACCAGACTTCATGGCTACCAAGGTGTGAAATACTACTTCTGTTGCACTGTGACAGCTGGATCCTGTGCTGACCATATATCGAGTGGATAGGCAGCTTTTGTTTCGATATGAAGTGGATTGTTGTAATTTACCTTACTCTTAGGATATCTTGTTTCATTTTCCTCTATTCCCATGAAAAAATAAAATTTTTCTTTTGTATTGATACTATTTAATATATTGCATTATTATTGATTTGATGATTTTTAAAACGAGTATTCTTTTACCATGTACACTATTTTAAATATATATATACATACATACATACATATATATATATATATATATATATATATATATATATATATATATATATATATATATATATATATATATAATTTCAAAGCGTCTCACATAAGTTGTATATTGATTTATATTTCCCTTTGAAAACTATATGAAATTTATGAAAGAAACACGATTTCGTCAAACAGGAATTCGAATGAACACCAATAGTTACGAAATTTAGTGCTAATCGTTGACACGGAACGAATGAAACTACTTTAGAGATGATCTTGGTATTGAATCTACGAAACGCTCCAGATATCAGAGCCGATTTCCACTGATGTTCAGAAAGAACTTTGGGATTGCACTTATTCAGATTTGAGAGTGACCAATGATCTTTTACGGTTTGATAATTTTTTTTTTTTTTTTGGGGGGGGGCTTCCATTAATGCTGATATACTGTTTTTTCTTTCTTTCTTTCTTTCTTAGCGAACACATAATGTAGCGTTTGTAAGAACACACACACACACACACACACACACACACACACACACACACACACACACACACACACACACACACACACAGATGTTGCATAAATACCTCTCCCAACCCTCTCCTTCTGCCCCTCGACACCGTGGCCGAGAGGGTAAGGGCGCCAGATTCGAAACCCGCGATCGCGAGTTCGAATCTGCAAAAGGGAGCCAAAAGTGCTCCCTCTGGTTGCAACCTCGCCCGGGGCTGAAAGACATGAAAAGCCCCGGGCACGAAAATTAGAAGACGCCCGTCGGTTGCAATCAGTTTTTCCCTATTGTGTATTTTTCTGTGTGTATGTGTGCTTCTGTGTGTGCGTGTAGGCCATGTGCAACTCATGATAGGTCAATAAAAATTACATTCTTTCCTATTTCAGTGTAGGATGTCAAAACGAGCCATATCACTCCTATGTAAAATATATGTATATCGTCAAAAGTGCAATAAAAATTCAAATAAATATACATAGAAACGTCCCAATAATTAGAAAATAAAGGCGAGTGAGAATTTTTTTTTAACAGAAAATGCATGAAAATGTAAAATGAGAAAATGCAAAAGTAGAAAATGAGTCCAAAATGCGAATTAAACAGTGCGAGAGAGAGATTAACATTGCGAAATAAATACAAAAAAGCTCGCTAATAAAACACGAGGCGAAAAATGGGGGAAAACATGCGTCGAAATTTGCGATATAAAACAGGAAAATTGCGATGTAGATAACCAAGAAAAGAAAAGAAAAGTGACATCTAACAAATAAGAAAGTATAAAGAGTATGAAGGAAGAGTAATAATGGAAAAAAAAAAACAAGCCGTCTCGGATGCAGTCTGTTTTCCCCTATGTATTTATGTGCGCCTGTGTACGTTTTTCTACATATGTGAGTGCCCCTTTCTTTGTATGTGCGTGTGTGTGCTTTTCTTCGTATGTGTAAAAGAAAAAATGCAATATGTGTGAAAGAAAGAACAAATGCAAAATAGATACAAAACAAATGTACCAACAAAACAGAAAATAAGACAAAGAAAATTGTTATCATGCTGTAAACCCGACATGAAATACAAAAATTGCGATGTAGCAAAAAAAGAAAAAAAAAAGAAAAGAAAATACGGTAGCAAATGATCGTCATTATAATCATCATTATTAGTCATTTTAATTATCATGATTATTACAATTCCCATTACAGTTATTATTATTATTATTACTGATTTCATTATTATTGATATCATTGTTATCATTATGATTACTATTATCAATATTATTATACTATTCTATTATGATCATTATTACCATTATCATAATTACTAATATCGTTATCATGAAAATTACTACAAGAATTTTTGTTATTACTATAAACATTAATCAGTGCCATCATTGCAATCATTAAGATCATTATCACCATTATCATTAATATTACTATTCAATAATCTCTATTGTTACTGATATTATTATTAGCTTGATTATCATTATCATTATAATTTGTAATATCGTTATCATCATATTTGTCATTATTATTACTAGTGTTATTATTGTTTTCATAATTATTACTATTATCTCCCTCTCCTCTCTCAATATAATTTCAGGTCATATTTTCTATTATTCTGAAGGGAGAGGGAGGGTGAGAGAGAAGGGTGAAAAAAGAGCGAATGAATAGAAGAACGATTTGGAATTTTGCGTAAGACGGTTTAACTAAGGGAGGTGTGGCACCTTCGGTGACGTCATCAAGACTCCCCGTGCTTGGTCGGTTCTGCAGCGGTGGCACTGTAGAGACGGATGTCGTAGATGCTGCTCTCGAGATTAACCTGGATCTTCTGAAGCAATTTCTCTAAAGAGTAAGGTTTAATGGCATCAAAATTTAGGTTAGACACACCCCTGGTTAAAATAGTTCATAACAATTCGTTATTCTTGTATCCAACCAACCATTACTTTGTTTGATTACTTTGTTAGTTGGTTGGATCGCAGAATAACGACCCAACCAACTAACAAAGTAATCAACGCTACCAAGGACAGAACCTCGGGCATTGCGAAACTGGGGGAAAATGGCAAATTCTCGTTGATTCTCTCGCCAGCGACCGCCTGCGTTTGATTTTTTGTGAATATAGAGCCAATTGAGGAGTCAGGGGCGGGGGGGGGGGGGGAGGGTCACGTGCCTCCTCCGTTAATATTTGTTAAATTGTTGATTTAATACTCTCTATTTAGCAATTCATCGATTATTCTGATGAACGTTAAAACACAATAGATGCTAACCCATTTACGAAGTTGGCAGAAAGGGAACGACGAGAGGAACCAGAAGGAAATAAAGAAGGGAGGAATGGCGACTTTACAATAGCAACTCTGTTTCCACTAAATGTTTGTAGATTATTGCGTATGATTTCTTTAGATTAAACAAGTTCTTTTTTGATGGCTGCAGACCTCGAATTTCCCGACTGCAGACTTCTAATTTCTTCTATATCTCAAAGAGGAAAAGAAATATGGCAAGAGAAAGAGCTTTTGGAAGCGCAGTTCTCTCCCAAAATAGCTTTGCAGGATGTAGCACATCTAATTTGACGATGAAATGGCCAAACGAAAGAAGAAATTTTCCGATAAGGATCAATGGCGGAGACATTATGGCACCCCCCCCCCCCTCACAGGTTAATATCATGGTAAGCACAACTTTCTCCAATAACTAAGGCCAATGTGGTCTAGTGAGTAGGATACGTGGCTCTCAGCCGCGAGTCCCGGGTTCGATTCTCGACTCGGGAATAAATGTACTCTTTTACTGTATTATGTCTTATGTTGGTTGGGTTTCTATTTTCAAGTTGCTTGCTCATGTAGATTAGTATTATCCGAAGCATGAAATATAAATAACTTCAAAAGAAAACACTGAAATCAGTGGGA
>NC_091559.1:10833412-10838412 GCF_042767895.1 Penaeus vannamei | reverse complement strand
CAATAATAATAATAATAATGGTAATAATAATAATAATATCAACACCACCACCAACAACGACAATAATAACAATGATATATAATAATAATGGTAATAACAATGATAATAATGATAATCATGATAATGATAACGATAATAAGGATAATAATAATAAGAAGAGTAATAGTAGTAGCAGGAATAATAATAATGATGATAAAAATAACAGTAATGATAATAATAAAAATGTTAGCAATTATGATAATAATGTTAATGATAACAATAATGACGGCAATAATAAGTATAATGATAAAATAATTAGTGTTTCTTTGTGAATGTATTATATATGTGTTTCTGGAATAAATTAAATGGTTAAAAATACCGCCACAATGGAAACCATGAACTCAGTGATTCACTGACTCGAGTTTCACACATTTGATGCGCTCACAGATACTGATCCCACGAGTAGGTATCTGTTGTGTCAGAAGAAGTATGAAAGGGAATGAGCACCGCGTCACATGCGGCTTTGCCGCTTTTCATTCCACTCAGACTTTGTTTAGAAATGTCGCAGATGTGCTTTTGCATCGATAGCTATTAACCACTGATTAATATCTCTGCCTCCATCTGATTATTTGTCTGTCTGGTGTATTTCAAAGAGAAGAGCATTTCGTTTCGCGAGGAATCGAGACAGCAGAGGCAGACGACCTGAGGAGAATGTGCGACTTCTTTTGTAAGCGCCTTTGATGTCAGTTTATCGTCTCTCTCTCTCTCTCTCTCTCTCTCTCTCTCTCTCTCTCTCTCTCTCTCTCTCTCTCTCTCTCTCTCTCTCTCTCTCGTCGTTTCCTGCAGTGAGTCCTATCCAGTGTTGCCCTTTGGGCGGGTTTGTTGCATTTTGATATGGATAAGCACATATTTTTTCCCTTGATTTGTTGCAGTTTCTGTAGTGTTTCGTTGTAACTGTTATTTCTCTTATATTTACATTGTTACTATTCCCGTTATAGTATTCTTTTTCTATTAGAACCTTTTTCGTGTTTATTTACATACATATATACATCCTGTACACATCCTTTTTTAAACATTTACAGGTAAAAACTAATTGCAACGGCGCTTTTTTTTACGCCCGGAGCTTATCATGGCTTTCAGCCCCGGGCAATGTTGCAATCAGAGGGAGCATTTGTTTTTTTTGTTTTTTTGCTCCCTTTTGGGGATTCGAACCCGCGACCGCGTATCCGTGCCCGCGGTCGCGCGTTCGAATCCGGCGAGTCAAAGGAGGGAGAGAATGTTGTGATAATGATAACAACAACAACAATAATAATAATGATAATAATAATAACAATAATAATAATGATAATAATAATAATAATAATAATAATAATAATAATAATAACAATAATAATAATAATAATAGTAATAATGATAAAAATGATGATAATGAAAATGATAATAGCAATGGTATTAATAGCAATAACAATAATATAAGTAAGAATAATGCAAAAAGAAGAGAAAAGAATTATGAGAACATGCATATAAGCCAAATCGATCTGATCCATAGAAACAAAAATACAAAAGCATTTGAAATATGAGCAAATGCATCTTAACATGTCCGTGCGTCAGTGTTTGTGAACAATTAAACAAACGAACTCCATTTTCTTTATGAAAGCGTCTGTGTGTCGGTTAGCAAGATGGCCTTTAAAACCGTAGACCCGGGTTCGATTCCCGGCGGAAGGTATGTACATATGTAGTTTTCTTTTTCCTTTTCGCATTCTTTTTCTGGACATGTAGACAAAATTTACAGTCTATAACGCAAGTTCCCACAAAGAATACATCTTTAAAATCAAACTGAAACGGAAGCATGATCAGCCGTGGAACAGCGATCGTTGGCAGTGCAACAAGATGACTTGCAAATTGTTCACCAGCATCAGCAAGGTCCAGGAATTTAAAATCTAGATTTGTCTTTCAGAATCAGGGGAGGGCGGGTGAATTGGGTGAACAATGTGATGTTCAATTTACACGGGGAAATACACGATTCCTATTGATGAACAAACATAAAGAATCCTTGTCCCAGACATCTTCGTACCACGATATTTATCTTCTCTCTTCATCGATTCGTCTCTCTCTCTTTCGAAATTGTAATGATAATAATCGTGGTGATAAAGATCATGAAAATGAAAAGATCACAGTAACAAGAACTTGTAAAAATGAAAACTAACAAAACTGCACAGATTTGATAAGTAGTTGACATACAGGTGGGACCCTACATAAAACAGCAACAGGATCATAAAGAGAATTTATAAGTCATTATCATCTGAGTGCTTATTATCATCACTACGCATCATTATCAGTATCATTGTCGTATCGTCATATAATCATCAAGGGTATCATAATATCACACACACACTAACAAATAAGTATAAAATTAACATTTTAATCATTTTTAGTGCTATTATTATGATTATTATCATTATAATTATTATCATTACTATTACCATTACTATTATACTATTAGTTTTATCACTATCATGATTAATATCATCATTATCATCAAAAGTATTATCATATTTTTGCTATTATCATTAATGTTAGCATCAATGATCAGTGATACCATTGTGATCATTACTAACATTATCAATATTATTTTTTGAATTATCATTATTATCACCAGTATCGTTTTCATTACTGTCATTATTATTGCTATTGTTATTTTTATTATTAACATCATAAATATTATCATTATTCCCCATATTCACACAAATACGTAGCAAGGGAAAAAATATTGCAACTGGGAGGCATTAATGTTGCACAAATACCTCTCCCAACCGTTTCCTGTTGCCCCTCGACACCGTGGCCGAGAGGGTAAGGGCGCCAGATTCGAAACCCGCGATCGCGAGTTCGAATCTGCAAAAGGGAGCCAAAAGTGCTCCCTCTGGTTGCAACCTCGCCCGGGGCTGAAAGACATGGAAAGCCCCGGGCACAATAATACAAGACGCCTGCCAGGTTGCAATCAGTTTTTCCCTATTGTGTATTTTTATTTTATGTTTTGTTAGCCAGAAAACTGGCTAACAAACATAAAATAAAACGTAGTGAAAAGAAGGAAACGTTTTAAATGAGAAAATGCGAAAGTAGAAAATGTGTCAAAACTGCGACGAAAATGCTACTTAAGAAAACAGTGCGAGAGAGAGATTAACACTGGGAAATATGGCCGTAAGAAATATGAAATGCAGAAAGATGGGGATTATTTACGATCGAGGGTTCTATTACTGCTGACTTTGAACCCCAAATTTCGACAAAAGAATGTAGACGCAAACGGAAGTGGTAACGCTTTTGAATAAACAATATGGCTTATTGGTATGTTTGAAATGCGTATTCTAATGGCATTCATGATTAGGGTGTCTGTTAAGAGTATTGATAACAACGATAACCAGTGAGTATGCCAACAAGATATGTAAAAAACAAGCATTTTTTTTTAGGCTTTCTCATCTTAATGCTTTGTTGAGATAAGTAGGTAGACAGATAGAAGGAAAATGAGAGAGGGAGAGATTCCCATATTTAAACATACATACCCTTCTACTTTTTTTGTAATATAGAGTTTTTTTCCTATTACACGATATTTCAGGGAAACAGGTTTTTGAGGGAACCAAGAAAAAGTGATTTAAAAAGGATGGTAATTTATTTTTAATTTTAAAGGATTGGACATATTTCAGTGCAATGGTAGGTATACAGTAACGTTTAATGACATTTTACTCTCTCGGTGAAAGTACACACACAAGACATAGATATATGTAAAATTACATACACGAGTTTAATAAAAGTGGTTTTTATAAAAGCTAAAATTTAGTTATAGTAAAATTCTTTCATATAGTAATGAAAATCAAGACAGAGCAGGAACTGGGGAAGGAAGGAAAGAGGTTATATTGTTATATTGCCTTGTTTAGTGTTGTTTTCATTCCACTTTGTCCACTTCAGATAAGAAACACGAACTCACAGAAGAGAAGCAAAGGCCTGGTTGCAATGATATCCGATTTGGTATAATCATGGTTGCAGAGTTTTGGGGCTTGCAATATAGAGTGAACTGCACTGTCTCCTCTTTACAGTAGCTTAATGTTTACCTTTGTGATATGAAAGGTTTGTTGTCACTGTATTTGACACTGTCATAAAATAAAAATGCTACTTGTTGTCCGGAATGATAACAAACGAGACAGTATAGCTACGAAGGTGAGAAATGCTACTACTGTTGCACTGTGACAGCCGGATCCTGTGGTAACATCTAGTGAAAGATTACTTTCCATTTTCTCTGTTTGTTATTTCTAATCTCTCTCAGTTCTTTAACCCCTTTGTTCATCATTTTTGTTTTGTTTTCTTTTCTTTTCCTTTTTGTCTTTCTGGCATTTTCCCCTTATCCTCTAATTGATATTTCTGTTAATTCCTCTTTCCCCGTTTCCCCATTTTCTCTCTGATTTCCTACCTTGACCGATAATCTCTGAATTCTCGTTTCCTTTCCTTTTTCCTTTTCACATAGGCCTATGCCGTATCCCTGTTTTTGTCTTGTTTTCTTCGTTATTTCCCCCCCTCCTTCTCTCTCTATTAATACCTGGCTATAAACAGCTTCTCGTAATTTCTTTCCCCAATCAGCCGCGATCAAATATCATTCAAATCTCACAATAAAACAAAAAATACAGCCTCCCCGCAGGTAAGAATCAAAGGCGTAAGAAACTATGATAAAGACAACAAAGTAAAATGCGCAAATGATGAAAAGGGAAAGAAAAGACAAAGAAGAAATATGAAAAGCAAGTAACAAGGTTACATAAAAGTCCTATATGAAAGTGGTGAAAATAATGATAATGATAATAATGATAAAAATAATGCCAATGATAATGATAATGATAATAATGATAACAATAGATAATGATTATACTGATCATTATCATGATAATAATAATAACAATAATGGTTTAAATCATGATAATGATGATAAGGATAATAATGAAGAATTAATGATGATACTAATAGCAACGATAGTAGTAATG
>NC_091559.1:10808809-10828809 GCF_042767895.1 Penaeus vannamei | reverse complement strand
CGATTCTTGGCGGCCGATGCACGCCAGAAGTTACCTTTCACTCGGTTATTTTCCGTCGTCCAAGCTTTGCACCCTTTGCGCAGGGAAATACCGGCTCACTGACGGCAGTGTTTAAGCTGGCTTTGTGGTTTGTCTCTGGCCAAGCAGATTCACACTGGATATGAAAGGATGAGAAAGCCTTCACATGATAAAAAATTAAAAACATATATTTGGAAATTTACAACTTCGCGGGAACGCAGGAACTAAGTTTTTTCTTAGTTTATCGACTGATCTCTCAAGTTCAGTGCTACAAAGTTGCACGAGGATTCTTATTTTCTTATATTGTTTCATCATTTGTTTCAGTAAGATACATTAATACCCTTGAAAAATATCTTCCGCTTTTGTCCGTTAAGGAACTGAAGGACACGCGATAGCCACAACACCATGGAAACAATATTTGTTATGTTTCTTTGTTTAAACGTCTGATGTAAGTTCTGGTTAAAAGGAGAGAGAGAGGGAGGAAGGGTGAAAGAGAGAGAGTGAAAGTCAGAGATAGAGATATATGGGAAATACCGAAAGAGAGAAAAAGAGGAAGTAGGAGAGAATATGGTGAATGCTTAGAAATGAAAGAGATTATAACATTGGCAGGTGTTTCCGCTCGAGATCGAACCGAACATGACTACTTATAATACCATAATCGTTATCATTATCATCATGTGTTGCCATTATTATTACTATTGTTATTACTATTATTATCTTTATAATATTTTTCCCCTCTCCTCCCCCCCCCTCTGTCCCTCCCTCATGGGTTGCACATGGTCCACACGCACACACATAAGTATAAGCACATATACACACATAAATGCACAGCCGGAGAAAAGGCAGTGCAACCGGGGACTTGTCTTTCTGCCCAGGCGCCCTCCATGTCTTTTTTATCATTGTCATGCTGGTGTTTACACACACACACACACACACACACACACAAAAAAAAAAAAAACACATACACACACGCACACACATGTTGCATAAAACCCTGTCCCAACCTTTTCCTATTGCCCCTCGACACCGTGGCCGAGAGGGTAAGGGCGCCAGATTCGAAACCCGCGATCGCGAGTTCGAATCTGCAAAAGGGAGCCAAAAGTGCTCCCTCTGGTTGCAACCTCGCCCGGGGCTGAAAGACATGGAAAGCCCCGGGCACGATAATTACAAGACGCCCGCCGGTTGCAATCAGTTTTTCCCTATTTTTATGTGTGTATGTGTTCGTTTGTACTTCTATGTAAAATATACGTCCTAATAATTAGAAAATAATGGCGAGTGAGAAAAAAATCAACTAGAAAATGCGATATGTGAAAGAAAAATAAATTGCGAAACATAGTTTTCCCCTACTATGTATTTATGTTCGCCTATGTATGTTTCTCTACTTATGTGTGTGCGTGTGGACGGAAACAGTGCGAAAGAAAAAGAAAAATTGAAAAATAGATACAGGAAAGTGCGCAAACAAAACGAAAAATAAAGCGAATACAAGTGAAAAAGATACATAAAAATGAGAAAAAGCAAAAGTAGAAAATGCGTCAAAACTGCGAATTAAGAAAACAGAGATAGAGAATAACATTGTTGAATAAAAAGAAAAAATCGCTAACAAAACAAAAGGCAAAGAAAAAAAAAGCGTCGAAATTTGCGATATGAAACAGAATTGCAACATAGTCAGATGGGAAAAAAATAGAAAAGTGACAACAGATAAGAAAGTATAGAGTACGAAGTTTACTTTACGGTGGCTTATATATTCATGTGTGTGTATGTATTTGTTTGTACTTGTGTGTGTGCGTGCGGGCCGTGTGCAACAAATGATAGGTCAATAAAAATTCCATTCTTTCCCATTTCAGTGTAGGACGTCAGAACAAGCCATATCTCGCCCATGTAAAATATACGTTTATTCCAATGAATCGTGTAATTGTATGTGTGTACATTAATGTCTGTGAAATTCAGTGTCCATTAATGTATGTGTATATCTTGAGTAAATCAATATTCGAACAGATATGGCAACCGAAATAAGCGGAGAAACAGAAAATTAAAGAAGAGGAACAACCTAAAAAATAAAGAATGCGGAATGATGAGAAAAAGCGAAATTAGAAAATGCGTCAAATATACGATAAAAGTTCGAAGAAAAATGAAGAGAATCGACCCTGTCATTAGAATATAAAGGAAAATGAGAAAAAGTGAAAGTAAACTATGCGTCAAATGTGCTATAGATATGCGAGAGAAAAAAAAAAGGAAACAACTAGCTATAGCAAACAAGAAGAAAGTGAAGAGAGAAACGTGTGTAAATGAGAAAAATCGAAAGAAGAGAATGCGTCTAGAGTGCGATAAAAATGCAGATTAAGAAGAACACTGCGAAAGAGAAAGAAAAATTGCGAAATAAATTCAAAATAGGCGAAGAAAAGTGAAACCATGAAGCATTCGTCAAAACTTATGAGAAAGAAAATATGCGATGTAGAAAATGTTAAAAGAAAGGAAAAATGACGTTAACAAATAAGAAAGTGTAAAATGTACGATATGATACAATAATAATAATGATAATAAGAAAAAGAACTAGAAAAACAAGCCGCCCTGCTTGCAATCAGTTTTCCCCTGTTATGTATTCTTGTGTCCATCGTTTTGCTTTCGCTAAAATAGCTTTCACTCCTCCCCCCCCCCCTCTCTCTCTCTCTCTCTCTCTCTCTCTCTCTCTCTCTCTCTCTCTCTCTCTCTCTCTCTCTCTCTCTCTCTCTCTATATATATATATATATATATATATATATATTCATACAAAGATACATACATAAATGTAGATACATTCAAATTCAAGCCGATTACGGCTTGAATTTGCGGTATCTTTGCACAACACCTTCGCATAACCGATCGCGGCGATTTTAGTATCAATGGATTTCTCTCACCCTCTTGCACATATATATGTAGATGTATGTATGGATGCGTGTAAGCAATGTGTATCATAATAACACTGGTAGTGATAATAATAATAAGAAAACATAAGAGTAACGGCAATAATGAACACCGAATACCATTCATATCAATATTTTTGTTAAGCACCAAAACTGCAGTACAAACAAACTGTATTTGCAGCAAAACAACAATTTGTAGACAATTATTAAGAAAAATACCAGTGGTTCAAGTGCAGAATATTCGCCTCTTACGTGAGAGACCGAGGTTCGAGTCCCGGCTGGTGTAATTCAGCATTTTTTTTTTTTTTTTTTTTTTAACATTGCTTTAAGAAGAGTGTGCTCCACTCGTCCATTAATATTAGGCACATTGTCACTAAAACTGAAATTTACTTATTTTTCTTGTCAATTCAATCTAAAAAATGACATAATGAAAGTCTTGCACATGATTGTTATAAAAGCTGGAGGTGTAAAACCAGTCGATTAACACACACACACACACACACACACACACACACACACACACACACACACACACACACATCAAGCATCTAATGACTGAAAAATGCGAAACGAAAAACGGTTCTCATGACAGTGGTCAGTTCTCTTCGGTGTTTCAGAACTCGACTGCAGTTTCCTAACCCAAACGTAGCTATTTTAAGGCTAAGTTAAAATGTAGATTGTTTTGCCTCGTAGGAAGTCAAAGTTTGATGTCAAGATAGTATTTTGTTTGTTTCTGATAATTTCCATGACACTGATATGTCAGTATGATGCGCATGACCCTTCGGAGCTGAGATTCCCTAGGGATTTTAAAGATTACGCGAAACCCCGGGTGTGAAAAGGTAAATACACAAACTTAATAGAAGCTTCGTTTCATGGGGTTGAGAGGCTACACAAGTCCGCTGTAAAACAAATAATCACAAACAAACAAACAAACACACATCTTACCATGATTACAAGACCATTCTTTAGAAATCTATTTCTAATTTCTTTAAAAATCTATTTTGAGTATCTGTTTATTCTTTCTAATCTCACAGTATTTTTAACCCCCCTTTTTTTTTGTTTTCTTTTCTTTCTCTTTTTGTCTCTCTGACATTTTTCCCTTATCATCTATTTGATATTTTTGCTAATTCCTCTTTCCCCGTTTCCCCATTTTCTCTCTGATTTCCTGCCTTGACCGATAATCTCTGAATTCTCGTTTCCTTTCCTTTTTCCTTTTCACATAGGCCTATGCTGTATCTCTGTTTTTGTCTTGTTTTCTTCGTTATTTCCCCCCTCCTTCTCTCTGTGTATTAATTCCTGGCTATAAACAGCTTCTCGTAATTTCTTTCCCCAATCAGCCGCGATCAAATAACATTCAAATCTCATAATAAAACAAAAATCCTGCCTCCCCGCAGGTAAGAATCAAAGGCGTAAGAAACTATGATAAAGACAACAAAGTTGAATGCGCAAATGATGAAAAGGGAAAGAAAAGACAAAGAAGAAATATGAAAAGAAAGTAACAACGTTACATAAAAGGCCTATATGAAAATGATGAAAATAATGCCAGTGATAATGATAATAATGATAACAATAGATAATGATTATACTGATAATGACCATAATGATGATAATAATAACAATGATGATTTTAATCATGATAATGATAATGGTGATAAAGACAGTACTGAAGAAATTAATGATGATACTAATAGCAACGATAGTAGTAATGATATAATGATAATAGAAATAATAATAAAAATGGCTATGATAAAGATAATAATGTTGATATTGAAAAGGATAATTATATCTAATGGGGATAGAAATAATTGGCAATCATAATGATCCTAATAATAGAAAAAATGATAATAATAACAGTAAAAAGGATAGTAATAACAACAATAATAATTAATTTATGACTAACAATAAAATCATATTCAGAAAATTGAAAGTGAAAAAAGAAGGATGATAAAACAATAAACATGATGCTAAGGGCAGAGAATCTAAAGAATAATGATTATGATGATTTCTGCTTTATAAGTCCATCTTTCCCATATCACTTTAAGTTAGCAGGGTGGCGCAGTGGAAGCGCGCCGGGCTCATAACCCGGAGGACCGTGGATCGAAACTCTGCGTTTTATATTAACTTTTTTTTCTTTAATAATATACTGTTAATGAATCACTGATAAGGCTAAAAGATAAAACAAAGAAGATAAAAAGATGTATAAATGGATTAGAAAACAGAAAGATAGACAGAGAAAAATAGAGCAACTGACATATGATAATAATAATCATAACAATAATGATAATAATAATAAACAATGATATTAATAATGATAATAATGGTAGAAATGATAATGAAAATTATGATAATAATGATAATGAAAATTATGATAATAATGATAATAATAGTAATAATGCTGATAATAATGATAGTAATACTAGTGATAATAAAACAACAATGACCGTGATGATGGTAATAATAATAACGACAAAAATGATAATAAGTATGATAATAATAGTGATAATAATGGTAAAAGCAATAATAATAAAAATGATAATAGTAAAATGGGAAAGGTTAAGGGTCAACCCCCTTAACCTTTCTCATTTTACTAATTCCTGCTCGACTTCATCTGCTTCCTTCTCTTTCCTTCTCGATGCCATACTTTCCTGTAACTAATCTTTGACATCTAATACCCCCCCCCCCCACCTCTCCCCGGATTCTTCTCCTCCTTTTCCAACTGGCTTCCCTGTTTTCCTTGAACATTGTTCCTATTCCTTCCCCAGTGACAGATACACTGCAATTCACTCAATCGCCATACCCCCTTAACCCTCCCCTTTCTACTAATCTCTGCTCTGGTTCACTTACTCCCTCTTTCCCTTTTCACTGCCATACTATCCTCAAATGCTCTCTAATCTCTGACATCGAACACATTTTATCCTAATCTTTAATTCTCTTTTCCCTTTCCGACACAATACCTTATCATGGAGCTTTATGGCCTTTGGTGCCGAGCACATTTCTTCGTTTCAGGCATTAAGCATCAAAACGGATCTTTGCCTTCTGAACTTTTTGTTGCTGTCTTTGTTGTTGTTGTCATTAGTATTATTACCATTATCATTTTTATTATCATTATTATTTAGTTACTATGCGTTATCATTATTATTATCATCGCCATCATCATAATTATCATAATTTTGTTGACATTATCCTTATTACTATCATTATCATTATTATCATTATTACTATCATTGTCATTATTATCATTGCTATAGTTTTGTTGCCATTATCGTTATTACTTTATCTTTGTTGTTGTTCTTTCTGTTGTTGTTGTTGTTGTTGTCATTATTGTAATAATAATAATTATAATAATTATTATTATTATTACTCTTAATATTTTTATTATTATTATTATTATTATTATTATTATTATTATTATTATTATTATTATTATTATTATTATTATTATTATTATTATCATTATTATTATTATCATTATCATTATCATTATCATTATCATTATCATTATCATTATCATTATCATTAACATTATCATTATTATTATTATTATTGAGAGAGAGAAAAAAAAGAGAGAATCCTAATATTAAAGTTACAAAACTCTTCCTTATTTTTCGAACGTAGGTAGATTTACTTATTTTTACTGGATATTTTACGAAAACAGGTTTTTAGAGTACCCGAGAAAAGTTATTTGAGAAGGTTTGTAACTTTATTATAATTCTCTAAGACTGGACATATTCCAGTGCAATGGTAGATATGCAAGAACGTTTAATATGACATTTTACTCCTTGGGTGAAAGTACACATGCACGACATGTATGTGACATTGCATACATGTGTAATAGCAGTTTTGAAAAAAGGAGAAAATAATTAAAGTAAATTTCAATCGCATAATATATGCTTCCGTAGTGCTGTGGCTAGCACGGTCGCCTCTTACGCGACAGACTCGGGTTCGATCCCCGACGGAGACGAAAGTCGAAAACTTTTTGCATGAATTTCTGTTTGCCTCTTTCTACTTACCCACCCTTCTATCTTTCTGTTTTTGTTTCCGTCTCTTTTCCGGTGTTTATAATGTGAAGGAAATAGGAGGAATTGGAGCGTTTGATTTTGGATTTTTTATTTGCTTTTTTGGATTTGTTTTGTTGTTTTTGGTGTTAATGAGAGTTTTCATAATTTTGTTATTCCTCTCATCATCATGTGATTGTAATAGTAATATGAGAAGCAGAGAATGGGAGGAGGAGGAAGAGGACGAACAAGTGATGGAGGGAAAAAACTCAAGACGGAACAGGAAATGGGGAAGGAAGGAAAGAGGTTATATTGTCATTTTGTCTTGTTTAGTGTTGTTTTCGTTCCACTTCGTCCACTTCAGATAAGAAACACGAACTCTTAGGTCTGTTTGCAATGAGATCCGATTTAGTATAATCATGGTTGCAGTTTTTGGACTTGCAACATAGAACGAACTGCACGATCTCCTTTCTATAAAAGCTTGATGTTTACCTCTATATTGTTCAGAGTCATGAAATAAATGAATGTTACTTTTTGGTCCGGAATGAAATAGAAATGCAAAGTAGACAAACCAGACTTCATGGCTACCAAGGTGTGAAATACTACTTCTGTTGCACTGTGACAGCTGGATCCTGTGCTGACCATATATCGAGTGGATAGGCAGCTTTTGTTTCGATATGAAGTGGATTGTTGTAATTCACCTTACTCTCCGAATGTCTTGTTTATTCATTTTACTCTATTCCCATGAAAAAATAACCGATTTTCTTTTGTATTGATACTATTTAATATATTGCATTATTATTGATTTGATGATTTTTAAAATGAGTATTCTTTTACCATGTACACTATTTTAAATATATATATGTAATTTCATAGCGTCTTACATAAGTTGTATATTGATTTATATTTGCCTTTGAAAACTATATGAAATTTATGAAAGAAACAAGATTTCGTCAAACAGGAATTCGAATGAACACCAATAGTTACGAAATTTAGTGTTAATCGTTGACACGGAACGAATGAAACTACTTTAGAGATGATCTTGGTATTGAATCTACGAAACGCTCCAGATATCAGAGCCGATTTCCACTGATGTTCAGAAAGAACTTTGGGATTGCACTTATTCAGATTTGAGAGTGAACAATGATCTTTTACGGTTTGATAATTTTTGGTTTCCATTAATGCTGATATGCTGTTTTATTTTCTTTTTGTTGAGATTTTCTATTCTTGTTTTTTCTTAGCGAAAGCGAACACGTAATGTAGTGTTTGTAAGACCACACACACACACACACACACACACACACACACACACACACACACACACACACACACACACACACACACACACACACACACACATGTTGCATAAATGCCTTTCCCAACCCATTTTTATTGCCCCTCGACACCGTGGCCGAGAGGGTAAGGGCGCCAGATTCGAAACCCGCGATCGCGAGTTCGAATCTGCAAAAGGGAGCCAAAAGTGCTCCCTCTGGTTGCAACCTCGCCCGGGGCTGAAAGACATGAAAAGCCCCGGGCACAAAAATAACAAGACGCCCGCCGGTTGCAATCAGTTTTTCCCTATTTTTATGTGTGTATGTGTTCGTTTGTACTTCTATGTAAAATATACGTCATAATAATTAGAAAATAATGGCTAGTGAGAAAAAAACCTAGAAATCTAGAATATGCGAAAGGAAAAAAAATTGCAAAACATAGTTTTCCCTACTATGTATTCATGTTCGCCTATGTATGTTTCTCTACTTATGTGTGTGCGTGTGGACGGAAACAGTGCGAAAGAAAAAGAAAAAAATGCAAAATAGATACAGAAAAGTGCGTAAACAAAACGAAAAATAAAGCGAATACAAGTGAAAAAGATACATAAATATGAGAAAAAGCAAAAGTAGAAAATGCGTCAAAAGTGCGAATTAAGAAGAGATAGAGAATAACATTGCTGAATAAAAAGAAAAAATCGGTAACAAAACAAAAGGCAATATTTGCGATATGAAACAGAATTGCAACATAGTCAGATGGGAAAAAGATTAACAGATACGCAAGTATAGTGATTACGTACGAAGTTTACTTTACGGTGGCTTATATATTCATGTGTGTGTATGTATTTGTTTGTACTTGTGTGTGTGCGTGCGGGCCGTGTGCAACGAATGATAGGTCAATAAGGATTCCATTCTTTCCCATTTCAGTGTAGAACGTCAGAGCAAGCCATATGTCTCCCATTTAAAATGATATGTCAGTATGATGCGCATAACCCTTCGGAGCTGAGATTCCCTAGGGATTTTAAGGATTACGCGAAACCCCGGGTGTGAAAAGGTAAATACATGAACTTAATAGAAGCTTCGTTTCATGGGGTTGAGAGGCTACACAAGTTCGCTGTAAAACAAATAATCACAAACAAACAAACACACATCTTACCATAATTATGAGACCATTCTTTAGAAATATATTTCTAATTTCTTTAAAAATCTATTTTGAGTGTCTGATTATTCTTTCTAATCTCTCACAGTTTTTTAACCCCTTTGTTTTGTTTCGTTTTCTTTCTCTTTTTGTCTCTCTGGCATTTTCCCCTTATCATCTATTTGATATTTCTGTGAATTCCTCTTTCCCGGTTTCCCCATTTTTTCTCTGATTTCCTGCCTTGAGCGATAATCTCTGAATTCTCGTTTCCTTTTCCTTTTTTGATTTATTTAATTTCATCTAGACAAAGAAGTCGACGTGGTGCAGTCGTTAACACAGTCGCCTTTAACATACCAGTACACACACATACCCGTGCTACAAATGAACTCACATACACATACACACCCGTATACAGACGCATTCACATACACAAACAAACACACACATACACACACGTACATACACACGAACACGCACATACAGACGAACACACCCACGCAAACACGTCTCTGTCTCTCTCTCTCTTTCTCTGTCTCTGTCTGCCTCTCTCTCTCTCTCTCTCTCTCTCTCTCTCTCTCTCTCTCTCTCTCTCTCTCTCTCTCTCTCTCCCTGTCTTTTTTTCAAAGAGTACCATAAATCCCACTTCCAAACCTTACTAAGTGCCCCTCGGCCACCGTGGCCGAGCGGGTAAGGCGCCAGTTCGAATCCGCAACAGCGGGTCTCGGATACGCTGTTGCGGGTTCGAATCCACAAAAGGGAGCAAAAATGAAATGCTCCCTCTGATTGCAACATTGCCTGGGGTTGAAAGACATGAAAAACCCCGGGCTTTAAAAAAGAAAGTTGCAATGAGAGGGAGCTAAAAATGCTCCCTCTGATTGCAACATTGCCCGGGGCTGAAAGACATGAAAAGCTCCGGGCTTAAAAAAAGAAAAGAAAAGCGCCAAGTTGCAATCAGTTTTTACTTAAAATGTAAGATCAAAAATGCATTTTTTTCATTATTATGAATCGTTGCAATAGATTAACAAAAATTAACAACAACAAAAACATGAATAAAACATACAACTGAAAAAAATATATATATATTCTTTATGGGAGAACAAATGGCTTTCCCTTCAACGTTTCTTTTTTCATTAATATTGTATTCTTATCCTTATCTTAACTGTAATGTTATTATCTATCGTTATCATTATTATAATTATTATACTTATAGCTATTATAGTTATAATGATAATTATATATCATCATAATCATAATTAATATTAATACTATTTTTATCATTCCTTCTATTTATGTTTATTCATTCATATTTTTATTGCTCGTTTAATTATTTGAACGGATTGATGGCTCCAGGTCGCTCAGAGAATTTTTGTTTTGTTTATTTAGATTTTTCTAATCCCTTCATTTCCACAATCATGTATGCAATTTGATTAAACAGAAAATGAGTTCGTAGTATTTATAAAGGAGATTGATCAATATTATTTGACATTGTCAGCGGTCGAAATCTAGTGTTCAGTATCGATTAAAAACCATGCTGTCTTGCCACTTGTCTAAGATATATATATTTTTTTCTTTTAAAATTGCCATTTCATTTGTCTTTCTTTCTTTGTTAACAGCATGAGAAATATAAAATCGGAATATATCACACCACAAGTCCCCTATTTTAGAGAGAGCGCGCGAGAGAGAGAGATAGGGAAAGAGAGATAGATAGAGATAGATAGATAGATAGAGAGAGAGAGAGTGAGAGAGAGAGAGTGTGTGCGTGAGTCAGACAGACAGTGACAGACAAAGGGAGAATAGAGACAGACAAGCAAAGAGGGAAGGAGAGAAAGATACAGAGAAACAGAGACAGAGAGAGAGTGATTGAGACAGAGACAAGAACGTATAAGAGAGAGAGAAGAAGGTAGGGAGAGAGAGAGAGATACAGTGACAGAGACACCAGGCCGGGCTATTTTTAGAATATCACAGGTTCACGTTTACATTTTGCACAGTATCCAGCAGTGTTTCAATGGGTTTTCAGGCGTTTTGACTTCAGAAAGTCTTGATATTATGATCCCTTTCAAAGCTCCAGGTTAAAACTGACTGAGGTCCAAATTATACTCATCATCATCAATATCATCATTATTATCATTATCAGCATTATTGAATATCTTTTTTGTGTGTGATCATTTTGTTTCTTAAGGGGATCGTCTGGTCGCCGAAAAAGACCAGACGGTCCCCTTCAGGCACGAAAGAGAAAAATATTCAGTAATCTGCACAAATTTACATTATATTGTTTCTTAAAGCTATGACTTTATTGATATTCTTTATGAATTCATATCTCTTTCTTTCCTTCTGTCTTCCTATCTGTCTCAACGTCTATTCAATCTCATATTATTGCCAATATTCACCATTTCTTTAGAATCTAACTTCTAATGTCTACCTATCTATCTCTCTTCGGCGTATTTTCAATGTGCTTCCCTTTTCCTGATTCTCTTCTTCCCATTTTCCTATTGCCTCCGTTTCTTCCCGTTTTCTTCTTCCTGATTATTTATGTGGCTGATGTATTGTAATTCTTGTACTTTTATTATCTTAGTTATCGTTATCATTATTTTCATAGCTACACAACTAAGGCTAATATCATCTATATTTTCAATATTGAGGTAATTGCTGTCATTATCATCGTTACCGTTTTATTATTATCAAGCCATCGTGATTATCATCACCATTACCATTACGTTCTTTATATAGCATCACAATTGTCATTATCAGTATAACCAAGTCCATCGCTACAATTGTTATCTAATTTTCACTTTCATTGTCAACATAATAATTTATCTATCATTATCGTACAGTTGCCAAATAGTGCAATAATATTGCTATTTTGTATCGTCTTATCAACGAGGGTTTCTTCTTTTTATTCTCTTCCTCACCATCAAATATCATCAAGTACATTATCATTATTATCTTCATTATTATCATCTTTAGCATTTCTACTACTACTGCTTTTATAATTGACTTCTTATTTCACCTGGACGTTGTTCGCATTATCGTCATCATGCCTATTCCATATCATAAAGAAGAAGAAAAACTACAGTTTACAGTTAATCACAAATGCTCTTCGGGATGAAGGTTTGTGCGCCGATGAGGATACAGGCGAGAGATTCCGTGAATTATACTTGCATTGAGAGAGAGAGAGAAGAGACTGAGAAGAGGAGAGGGGGAGAAGAGAGAGAAAGAGAGATTATTGTTTTCAATCACGTATGCATAATCTGTATTAATGTTGATCTGATTACTCATATTATTATGGTTAGAGCACAATTATATATTCTAAAATCTTTGTCATATTTTCTTTTATTATTTGTCATAATTGTTGTTGTTATGATAAATCCTCTTTCTTATTGTTACTGTCATCGTTATAATCAACATTATCCTTTTCTTATCAGTAACAAAAGCATTATTATTGTTATATCGTTCTTACATTCGTTCATTGTTCCTACTTTTATAATCCTTTTTAGAGTATGTTATTATTGCAACAATCATTACCATTATCATAATCATTATTCTATATAGTTATACTATTATCCTCATTATCATTGTTAATAGTATTACTATCATTATTATTATCATTGTTGTTTGATCATTATTATTATCATTATTGATAATGGAAATAACAATTATCATTATCAACATTATTGTTATGTAAAGTCATCTTTTGAATAAACTAGTGTGTTATGAATGTGAGATGTAGGCTTACAAATAACAGCCTTTTTTCTACACGATTGCAATTCTCAATGACGCTGTTTAAAGCAATTGCAACTTTTAAAGTGTACAGGTATGTATGTTTCCTTCGTAAATGTTTTCACTCTTGTTCATGATGAATATAATTCTTTATATAAATGGTCTTCATGAATATATATATAGGTTGTAATGTATTCTATCATCAATAAGAACATTAAAAATGATAGGCCTACTTAGCGTTAAAGATCCCCGTGTAGTTGATTGACAAGCGACAATCGTTCGTTTTCTATCATTCGCGTCTAATTCCCTTGGAGTGAAATTCAATGCAGTTACTGTAATGTACGTAGATTAGACGATAGCATTTTCATTGATGAGAAACATTTTGTTCATTAATATCATTGTTTTTTTTTTCAGAAGAAAATGATGTTTTTATGTGTCTACCTCTCTCAAACTCTCCACCTTTCTCTCTCTCTATAAATATATACATATCTCATCTTCTCGTTTTCTTTATCTGTTTCTATATTTCTCTTTCTCTGCCTAACGCCTCTCTCTCTCCGCCCTTCTTTCTCTTTTTCTCCAGCTATCTCTCACCCTACATGTGTGTATGTGCCTCTCCCTCTTCGCTTACGATAAATATTACATATCGTTGAAGAAGAAACTTATATGGACTAGATTTTATTGTTTCCTTTGGGAATAGATACTGTGTTCACTTTTATTTCCAATATCATTGTGTCCTTTCCAGCAAAATCTGTTTTTGGGAGTGTTTCTCTTTTCAATTCCTCTCTTTCTCTGCATCTCTTTTTCTTTCCACTCCCCCCCCCCCTCTCTCTCTGTCTCCCTCTCTCAATCTTTTGCTGATGTTATAACCATATTTACAATCTATTCGTGGGCTTTAATTCTTACTGTGTTACATTTGTAGGGAGTCAACCTTCATTTGATATGTTTGTTATTTATTTAATTACATCTTCGCGACGTTTATCTGCCATTGCCTTATTTTACCATGCAAGTATTGAAATCATTTTAAAGTCAAGGTCAAAAATAGCCAACGTCAATGGATAAGAGTATGAGAGAGAGAGAGAGAGAGAGAGAGAGAGAGAGAGAGAGAGAGAGAGAGAGAGAGAGAGAGAGAGAGAGAGAGAGAGAGAGAGAGAGAGAGAGAGAGAGAGAATTATTGTTATCAATGATGTATGTATATTCTATATCATTGTTGATTTGATTACTTTTATTGCTAAATTAACAACAGATATATAATCTAAAACCATTACAAAATTACTTATCATTATATTATCATCGTTGTTACTTTTGTCTTATTATCAGAATCATTATCATTTTCAACTTTGAGATTTCCTTGTCAGTATCAATCTCTTAACCATCGCTATATATATATATATATATATATATATATATATATATATATATATATATATATATATTATTCTTTTCTTTTCTTTTTTTTCTTTTTTTCTTTTTTTTTCTTTTTTTTATCATTAGTTGTAGTATTAGTGGTATTTGTTTATCGCCATAGCACTCATTGTCATTATTAAAACACATGAGGGGAAAGTAACCTAATCCGAGAAAGTCTGCTTCCAGTATCATCCTTATACAAACTTACGGGAAGGAATAGACTAACAGAGGAAAATAGATGAATAAACGAAGAAACGAACAAACTTACAAGATATATATAAACAAACCCTTCAAAAGAAATCCTTCTGTGTTTAGTTATTTCTTCTACGATTATCTCTCCCAAGTCTCTGTGGTGTAACGGTTAACGCAGCCGCCTCTAAATAGTTGATTGACAAGCGACAATCGTTCGTTTTCTATCATTCGCGTCTAATTCCCTTGGAGTGAAATTCAATGTAGTTACTATAATGTACGTAGATTAGACGATAGCATTTTCATTGATGAGAAACAATTTGTTCATTAATATCATAGTTTTTCAGAAGAAAATGGTCTTTATGGGACTACCTCTCTCTAACTCTCCACCTTTCTCTATGTATAAATATATGCATATCTCATTTTCTCGTTTTCTTTATCTGTTTCTATATTTCTCTTTCTCTGCCTAACGCCTCTCTCTCTCCGCCCTTTCTCTTTCTCTTTTTCTCCAGCTATCTCTCACCCTACATGTGTGTATGTGCCTCTCCCTCTTCGCTTACGATAAATATTACATATCGTTGAAGAAGAAACTTATATGGACTAGATTTTATTGTTTCTTTTGGGAATAGATACTGTGTTCACTTTTATTTCCAATATCATTGTGTCCCTTGCAGCAAAATCTGGTTTTGGGAGTGTTTCTCTTTTTAATTCCTCTCTTTCTCTGCATCTCTTTTTCTTTCCACTTCTCCCCCCCCCCCTTTGTCTCTCTCTGTCTTTCATTCTCTCGATCTGTTGCTGAAGTTATAACCATATTTATAATCTATTTTTGTGGGCTTTAATTCTTACTGTGTTACATTTGTAGGGAGTCAACCTTCATTTGATATGTTTGTTATTTATTTAATTACATCTTCGCGACGTTTATCTGCCATTGCCTTATTTTACCATGCAAGTATTGAAATAATTTTAAGGTCAAGGTAAAAAATAGTCAAAAATAAGAGTATGAGAGAGAGAGAGAGTGAGAGAGAGAGAGTGAGTGAGTGAGTGAGTGAGTGAGTGAGTGAGTGAGAGAGAGAGAGAGAGAGAGAGAGAGAGAGAGAGAGAGAGAGAGAGAGAGAGAGAGAGAGGGAGAATTATTGTTATCAATGATGTATGTATATTCTATATCATTGTTGATTTGATTACTTTTATTGCTAAAACAACAGATATATAATCTAAAACCATTACAAAATTACTTATCATTATATTATCATCGTTGTTACTTTTGTCTTATCATCAGAATCATTATCATTTTCAACTTTGAGATTTCCTTGTCAGTATCAATCTCTTAACCATCGCTATATATATATATATATATATATATATATATATATATATATATATATATATATATATATATATATTATTCTTTTCTTTTCTTTTTTTTCTTTTTTTCTTTTTTTTTCTTTTTTTTATCATTAGTTGTAGTATTAGTGGTATTTGTTTATCGCCATAGCACTCATTGTCATTATTAAAACACATGAGGGGAAAGTAACCTAATCCGAGAAAGCCTGCTTCCAGTATCATCCTTATACAAACTTACGGGAAGGAATAGACTAACAGAGGAAAATAGATGAATAAACGAAGAAACGAACAAACTTACAAGATATATATAAACAAACCCTTCAAAAGAAATCCTTCTGTGTTTAGTTATTTCTTCTACGATTATCTCTCCCAAGTCTCTGTGGTGTAACGGTTAACGCAGCCGCCTCTAAAGCGGGAATACCGGGTTCGACTCCCGGTGGGGACAAGGTAAGATGTATTTTATTGAGTTATATATTGTTATTGTATGTATAACCTGATCCGATAGAGCCTGCTTCCAGTATCATGCTTATACAAACTTACGGGAAGGAATAGACTAACAGAGGAAAATAAGTGAATAAACAAAGAAATAAACAAACGTATATATATTTATAAACAACGACAGCAATAATCGCTCTATGGCTACTTATTAGTTTTGTGGCGTAACGGTAACGCAGCCGCCTCTAAAGCGGGAACACCGGGTTCGACTCCCGGCGGAGTCAATGTCTGAGTTTTTTCTTTCTTTTTTTTTTAGTTATTTGTAATAGCCATCCTACAACGATGACAAAGAGCAATAATAATGATGTTAGTAATAATAAAACAAAAACAAGAACAGGAATAGTAATGATATAATGATGATGATCAGGCAACGGCAGTAGCAGTGAAGATTATGGTTCAAAGAATAATTACAATAAAGATGGCAATAACGGTGACAATTATAAGTGAATTTACAATAACATGACATAAAAAGATAAATAAGTACTTATAAATATAATTTAGTTTCCCTTCATGATAATGATTATAATAACTGTAAAAAGGGTAAAAACAATACTAGTTCTATGCAATGATTTTGATACAAATCCAGATAATGATAATGATTGCAACAGGAACAACGAAGGGAAGGGCAAGAAAACACACGAATATGCCGAAGGCCTTTTCACTATTGCTTCGTCAGGGCATATGCTACATGAGGTACATAGAGGAGTATATATACAATTGCTGGGAATTGACTGAGCACCTGCAGGCCCTGGTGGGCCATACTCTCAAGATAGCTCCGTCTTCAGGCAAGAAGATCGGAGACATCGTAAGAGAGAAGAGGTCAAACCATAACAGACCCTTCAGCAAGGTGTACAGCATACCTTGGGGGGGCTGTGATAAGGTATACATAGGCGAGACATCACGAGGACTGCACGAACAACGAATCAGTCAACACCGCAGCGCTCTCCGACGCCATGACACGAGAAGCGCCTTCGTTGTTCACGCAGACACCGATGGTCACCTCCCGAAGTGGTCCCAGGCCTCCATCATAAAGCAACCACGACAAAGGAAGATGGTAGAAGCGGCGTTCATATATACAACTAACAATATCAACACCGCTACGGGGAGCCATGAACTAGCCAAGGTCGTCGCTCCCCTGATTACTGACGTGACCTGATCACCCAGCAATTGTATATATACTCCTCTATGTACCTCATGTAGCATATGCCCTGACGAAGCAATAGTGAAAAGGCCTTCGGCATATTCGTGTGTTTTCTTGCCCTTCCCTTCGTTGTTCCTGTTGCAATCTGTTCAACATGAATTCCACACATGATAATGATTATAAGATAAGAGAGAGATTAAGAGGAGAAGAGAAGCGAAGAGATAGAGATTGAGAAGAGAAGAGAGAGAGATTGAGAAGAGAAGAAAAGAGAAGAGTGAGAGATTGAGAAGAGAAAGAGAGAGAGAGATTATCAATCATGCGTTCTTATCTGAAACAAATTCATTATCATTGTTTTATCATCCTTGTCATTGGTAGCAATTGTTTATTGCTGTTACTTTCATTATCATTTTTAGAATATATCATTATTGCAGTTAACATTACCATTATCTATATCATTGTTATTTTATTATTATTATTTTACTATTACGGTTATTATCAATATCATCATTATCATTATTATTACTACTGATGTTGTGATTAATGATAATGATAATTATCATCATTATCACAATTATTCTGCTAAGACGTCTTTTGACCTAACTAATGTGTAGCATATGAGATGTAGGCTTAGAAATAACGGCAATTTCTTGATTTTTACACAACCAGATTTCGCAATGACTTGCTGTTTACTGTAATTACGAATATTAATGCGTACATGTGCGTTTCTTTCGTAAATGATTTCAGTCATGCTCATGATGAATATAATTGTATATATGGACTTCATGAATATAAAGGCTGTAATGCATCTTATTGGCAATAAGAACATTCATAATGATGTAGGACTACTTAAGTGTTAAAGATTTTTGTGTAGTCAATTGACAAGCGACAATCGTTCGTTTTCTATCATTCGTGTCTACTTCCCTTGCAGTTGCTGTAATAATGTAGACTAGATTAAATTGTTACCATTGTTGAGATACATTTTGATTATTATACACACACACACACACACACACACACACACACACATACATATATATATATATATATATATATATATATATATATATATATATATATATATATATATATATATATATATATATATATATATATATATATATATATATATATATATATATATATATATATATATATGTATATATATATGTATATATATATATATATATATATATATATATATATATATATATATATATTACACAAATAAGTCTTTATATGTCTACCTCTTTCAAACTCTCCTCCCTTCTCTCCCTTTATATATATAAATATTTGTGTGTTTCATTTTCTCGTTTCGATTTTCTGTTTCTTTCCCTCTCTGCCTTACGCCTCTCTCTCTCCCCTTGCCCCTCGCTCTCTCTCTCTCTTTTTCTCCAGCTCTCTCTCTCTCTACCCGTGTGTATGTGCCTCTCCCTCTTTGCTTTAGCTAAATATGATATAGTGTTGAAGAAGAAACATTTATGGACTAGATTTTATTGTTTCCGATGGGAATAGATACTGTTTACTCTTATTTCAATATCATTGTGTCTCTTTCAGCAAAATAAATCTGTGTTTGGGAATGTTCCTTTCTCCTCTTTCTCTACATTTCTTTTTCTTTCCGATTTTCACCCCCCCCCCTCTTTTCTCTCTCTCTCTCTCTCTGGCTCTTTCACTCTCTCCCCATTTTTTACTGATGTTATAACTATAGTTAAAATCTACTTGCTTTAATTCTTACTGTGTTACATTTGTAAGGTCATTTTATATGTTTGTTACTTATCTATTACGTTTTCACGATACTTATCTGCCATTTTCTTATGTCACCATGCAAGGCTTAAAATAATTTAAAACTCAAGGTCAAAAACAGCCAACGTCAACGGGTAAAGGCATGAAAGAGAGAGAGAGAGAGAGGGAGAGAGAGAGAGAGAGAGAGAGAGAGAGAGAGAGAGAGAGAGAGAGAGAGAGAGAGAGAGAGAGAGAGAGAGAGAGAGAGAGGGGGGGGGGAGACAAAATGAGTATTATATATGTTTTTTTCTTTTAGTTATTTATTATAGCCATTCTTATTGAGGTAACGATGATAAAGAGTAAATATAATGATGCTAATAATAATAATAAAAACAAAAACAAAAAGCAATAAGAACAGTAATGATATAATGATAATGATAAACTAACTGTAGTAGCAGTGATGATAATGATTCTAAAAATAATGACAGTAAGGATGGCAATCATTTTGATACTAATCAAGATAATAAGTATTATAAGATAAGAGAGAGAGACTGAGAAGAAAAGAGAAAGATAGATAGGTAGATAGATAGATAGAGAGAGAGAGAGAGAGAAAGAGAGGTTAGCACACAGCATTATTTTTTCTTGAATAACGGCCATGTTAGATGATAATGAAAT
>NC_091559.1:10773809-10776309 GCF_042767895.1 Penaeus vannamei | reverse complement strand
CTTAATTCGCTTTTTGTCGCAGTTTGGACTCGTATTTTCTCATTTTACACGTCTCTTTATTTTCTCTTGAATTTACTTTATTTTCTATTTTGTTAGCGCAGTTTACTGTATTTTCTGTTTCGCAATTTTTCTTTCTTTCACATAGTTATCGCGTTTCCATGCATTTTCTATTTGATTTTTTCTCACTCGCTTTTATTTTCTAATTATTGGGACGTTTCTATGCATATTTCTTTTGACGCATATATACGTATATTCAAATGGAAGAGATATAGCTTCTTTTGACGTCCTGCGCTGAAATACGAAAGAATGGATTTTTTATTGACCTATCCTGAGATGCACATGGCCTACGCGCACACATGAAAGTACGATCATACACACATTAAAATACACAAAAGGGAAAAACTGATTGCAACCGGCGGGCGTCTTGTAATTTTTGTGCCCGGGGCTTTCCATGTCTTTCAGCCCCGGGCGAGGTTGCAACCAGAGGGAGCACTTTTGGCTCCCTTTTGCAGATTCGAACTCGCGATCGCGGGTTTCGAATCTGGCGCCCTTACCCTCTCGGCCACGGTGACGAGGGGCGAGAAGGATTGGGTGGGAAAGGGCTTTATGCAACACGTGTGTTCGTTTGTATTCGTGTGTGTGTGAGAGAGAGAGATGATAGGTTACTGGTGATGATATATAACGATGATGATTCGACAATGATGGTGATACTAATGGGTGAGGATCATAATAAACGCTGGCATGATAATGGCAAAAGTGTAAAATAAGAATGCCAGTCTGAAAGATATGGAAAGAGAGAGGAGAGGGAGACAGAGAGAGAGAGGAGAGAAAGACGGAGATAGATAGATAGATGGACAGAAAGAGAGAGACGGAGATGGATAAATAGATAGAGATAGACAGATAGATACATAGATACATAGAGATAGATGGCGACAGATAGATAGATAGAGGTAGGTAGACAGACAGATAGATAGAGAGTGAGAGGGAGGGTGAGGAGAGGGAGACATAGAGAGAGAGGGAGTGTGAGGAGAGGGAGACAGAGAAAGAGGTAGGGATAGAGAGAAAGAGAGAGGAGAGAAAGACGGAGATAAATAGATAGACAGAGAGAGAGAGAAGGGGGGAGGAGGGAAGGAAGACAGAGGGAGAGAGGGAGAAGGAGACAGAGAGAGAGAGAGAGGGGGGGGAGGAGAGGGAGACAGAGAGAGAGAGAGAGAGAGAGAGAGAGAGAGAGAGAGAGAGAGAGAGAGAGAGAGAGAGAGAGAGAGAGAGAGGGGAGAGAAAGACGGAGATAGATAGATAGATGGATAGAGAGCGATAGACGGAGATAGATAGATGAATAGATGTCTTTCTCTCCCTCTCGTTATCTATCTATCTCCTCTTCAGATTTATATATACAGATAGAGAAATAGCTAAATGAACAGATATACAGATTGATAGATTGATAGACAAGTGATCAGATATATATAAAGGTACATAAATAGGTAGATGGATCTAATATCTAATAGAGATATTAGATATTAGCCCATCTATCATGTGTGTGAGAAAGACGGAAACGGAGATCATAGATGAAAAGAAAGAGAAAGATAAGGACAAAGAAAGACACGAAGGATAAAGACGAAAATGGCAGTAACATCAATAATCGCAATAACATTGGTAAGGGCGATCAGAAGAAAGGAGGCAAATAAGCGTAATGATAATAAAGATCAGCAACAGCCCTTGTGAAATGGGAATTGGGGTAAATGGGGTTCTATCAACACCAGCAGCTGTGATGACAGTATCTGTCTGTCTATTTATCCCTATATAATTCAACTATCTATCTATCTATCTGTGTATTATCTATCTATCCATTTATCTATCTGTTTATATATCTATTTATTCATCTACCAATTTATCTATCTATCAGTTTGTTTATCTATCATATATATATATATATATATATATATATATATATATATATATATATATATATATATATATATATATATATATTTAGTAATAAAAATAATGATAAAAATGATTATTATTATAAATTGATAATGAGGATGATGATAGTAATAACATTGATGATAATAGTGATGATAGCAATGAAAATCATAATAAAAATGATAATGATACTAATGAGAAAAACAATGATAATGATAATAATCATTATGATGATGATAATTATGACGGTGATGAATGGCATAGATAGTAAAAGTAATAATAATAATAATAATAACAATAATTAAAATTATTATGCAAAAAGAAGAGAAAACGAAAAAGAGAACATATTTATAATTCAAATCAATCTAATCTAAAAAGAAAAAAACATTTGAAATATGAAATACATCTTCGACAAGTGTTTGTGAAAATTTAAATTTATTAGTGCATTCCGTCTCTCCTGAAAGCGTCAGAGACAACGGTCTCTGAATCCGTAGACCCGGGTTCGATTCCCGGCGGATACCATTTGTATATATTTTTTTCTTTTTTTTTCTTCGTGATCTTTTCCTTGGCATAGAGA
>NC_091559.1:10756309-10768809 GCF_042767895.1 Penaeus vannamei | reverse complement strand
GAGGGGAAAGGGGGGGGGCGGGCGTTACTGAGATATAGACAGAGAAGGTAGCGTTAGCAAAGGGAGGAGAGAGAGAGAGAGAGAGAGAGAGAGAGAGAGAGAGAGAGAGAGAGAGAGAGAGAGAGAGAGAGAGAGAGAGAGAGAGAGAGAGAGAGAGAGAGAGAGAGAGAGAGAGAGAGAGAGAGAGAGAGAGAGAGAGAGAGAGAGAGAGAGAGAAAAGAGTCATTTTTAGTTATTTAAATGTTATGATATGGACATTTTTCGCGGTCAATTTCCTTTTGAACTCTTTCACTCTCTCTTAACACACACACATATGAACATAAACATAATAAATAAATAAAAAATAAAAATGCGCACTAACCACTGCACCAGGGAGATACAAGATATATAAAGAAACTTAGATGTATCTTTTGTGCATATTGTTTATGTACGTTATGCTACATTTGTATTATGTGTGAATTCATGTTTCTATGTAGTAAAAAGATTAAATTAACAGCATCAGAAAAATAATTTAAAAGAATATTCTAATTTGATGCCTTATTGCACGCCTATAATGACAGTCATATTTCAGCCCCATCCATTTTGAGAATATTATAAACCTTTCCTTTAAAATACCCAGTAATAACAAAAGCAGGTCTTGGGTGCCCTCATAAGACGCAGACAACAATACTCCAGTTTTATATTTCTTCAGGATAACTCTGCATCAGTAATGATATGGAATAATTACCTGACTATTTCATGTGGTGTCAAATGTTTATTGTGCCGTTTCCTGCTAGCTTGGTGCAGCTTTCTCTTTGAAAAGTACGAATGGCCCCGCGCCTTCACAGCTGACGCGATGACAACAAAGGTAGAGGGTGCCGTGTCTACATATAAAATACATCAGTGTAAATATCAGTTCTAGTTAATTGTTGACTAGCAGTTTAAGAATATTTCTTGGACAGTCCTTAAGCTTGTCAATTTGTTTTTATTACCGTATTACCTCTATACAGTAAATTGTTCTGTGGCTAAAAATGGACGCAGAAGAGCAATTATGATAAAACTTTAATTTGCTGTCTAATGCACAAGGAGAATTAGTGAGATATATATATGTATATATATGTATATATTTATGTAAATATATATATATATATATATATATATATATATATATATATATACATATATATATATATATATATATATATATATATATATATATATATATATATATATATATATATATATAGGCATACACACATTTATGTACTTACACATATATGTGTGTGATATATATGTATATATATACACATTTCCATGTATATAAGTAAATAAATAAATAGACAAATAAATGAATAAATATATGCATATATATATACATATATATATATATATATATATATATATATATATATATATATATATATATATATATATATATATATATATATATATATATGTGTTGGACATCCGAGAGAAAAATTTAATACCAAGCTTAAATTCTTAAAACCGGTAAATAATGAATAAATATGTAAATCAATATTACAAGCATTGAAGTAAAAGGGTCAGCTTAGTTACCTTTCAATGGAGAAAGTCTGCTCTACTTATAAGGAAAGCCAAAGGCCTAATATTCTTTCCTTTTTTCTTCTTTTTTATAAATAGGGCAGCCCTGTTTCCTCATAAACTACAATAATAACAAGGGAAAATCCGTTCTTGAAGGATGAAGATCCATTGCACTGCAGGAGAGCCGCCAGTATTTTTTTCTTACTTTTCCCTTCTTTTGCAACATGTTTCATTTCTGTCCTCGCTGACTTCCGGGGTTTATTATTAATCCTTGAAAAATGATGTTTGAATGATATTCTCTCTTGAGTCGAGGTTTTGCATAGATGGATAGGCATAGCAGAGTTCTTATCCGTAATTATGAGAAAGAATGGGAGCGATATTAACTGGTCTATAAACATGCATACACAGGGACACATTAACTATGATGATAATAATACTGCTAATAATAGCCATAGCTGGTAAATATAAAGAGAATGAGTGGGAGGAGGAGGGGAAAGAGGGGGGGGGCGTTACTGAGATATAGACAGAGAAGGTAGCGTTAGCAAAGGAAGGAGAGAGAGAGAGAGAGAGAAAGAGAGAGAGAGAGAGAGAGAGAGAGAGAGAGAGAGAGAGAGAGAGAGAGAGGGAGAGAGTGAGTGAGAGAGAGAGAGAGAGAGAGAGAGAGAAAGAGAGAGAGAGAGAGAGAGAGAGAGAGAGAGAGAGAGAGAGAGAGAGAGAGAGAGAGAGAGAGAGAGAGAGAGAAAGAGAGAGAGAGAGAGAAAAGAGTCATTTTTAGTTATATATATGTTATGATATGGACATTTTCCGCTGTCAATTTCCTTTTGAACTCTTTCACTCTCTCTTAACACACACACATATGAACATAAACATAAATAAATAAAAAAATAAAAATGCGCACTAACCACTGCACCAGGGAGATACAAGATATATGAAGAAACTTTGATGTATCTTTTGTGCATATTGTTCATGTACGTTATGCTACATTTGTATTATGTGTGAATTCATGTTTCTATGTAGTAAAAAGATTAAATTAACAGCATCAGAAAAATAATTTAAAAGAAGATTCTAATTTGATGCCTTATTGCACGCCTATAATGACAGTCATATTTCAGCCCCATCCATTTTGAGAATATTAAAAACCTTTCCTTTAAAATACCCAGTAATAACAAAAGCAGGGCTCGGGTGCCCTCATGAGACGCAGACAACAATACTCCAGCTTTATATTTCTTAAGGATAACTCTGCATCAGTAATGATATGGAATAATTGCCTGACTATTTCATGTGGTGTCAAATGTTTATTGTGCCGTTTCCTCCTTCCTTGATGCAGCTTTCTCTTCGATAAGTACGAATGACCCCGCGCCTTCACAGCTGACGCGATGACGACAAAGGTGGAGGGTGCCGTGTCTACATATAAAATACATCAATGTAAATATCATTCTAGTTAATTGTTAGCTTTAGCAGTTTAAGAATATTTCTTGGACAGTCCTTAAGCTTGTCAATTTGTTTTTATTACCGTATTACGTCTATACAGTAAATTGTTCTGTGGCTAAAAATGGACGCAGAAGAGAAATTATGATAAAACTTTAATTTGCTGTCTAATGCACAAGGAGAACTAGTGAGACCGAAATTGTGGTTTATGTGCATGTCTATTCATGTATGTTTGTATGAGTGTGTTTGCAATTTACCTTATATGTATGCGCGCGCGCACACACACACACACACACACACACACACACACACACACACACACACACACACACACACACACACACACACACATTCGCTACTGATACTAATGCTGATGGTAAAGATAATTACATTTATGATAATAATCAATTGTATTTACAATAATGGTGATAAAAGTGATATGATTATTGATTATGATGATAGTAATAATGTTGCCAGTAAAAATAGACATAGCTGCTAAGAGAATGAGTGAGAGGAGGAAGGAAAAGGAGAAAGAAATGGGGGAGAGGGGGAGGAGAGAGAGAGGGGGAGGGAGGGGGGTTACTAAATTATAGAAAAATAATATGTTAGCAACTAGAGAGGGAGAGAAAAGTCATTTTTCGTAATTCTAATTTTTGTGGGATGAATATTTTTCGTGGCAAATTTGCCTTGGAACTCTCTCCCTTTCCTTTTTTATCTTTTAAAATTAACATGCACACATGTGAACGTAAACAGATCAAAACAAAACAATATATGTATATACACACATATATATGCACTTTCAAGTAAGAGGATGAAGGCAGATAAGCTACCAGAAAGAAAATTGAAATGTTGATGAGTCTGTAAGCAAATTTAGATATTAAACAAATGCTCGCAGCCAAGATTGTGATAAAGATAATTTAGGATTAAAATTCAAATTTGCTGCCAGTGTGTCAAATATTTAATGAATAACTTGTGGGCAAGGAGAAAGAACGAGAGCGAGATATATATTCACATAGACATAAGATTTAACAAAAACACGCACACATTTCTATATATGTATGCACACACAAACATTCACACACATACGCAAGCAAGCACGCAATCACATGTTCAGAGCTCGCGCAATGACCAATTCAAATGGACAAGTCGCCTCTTTCTTAGTGCTGTCGCGGTAGCTCAGTGGTTAGAGCACTTCCCTCGGAGGCAGAGGGTCTCGGGTTCGATACCCGTCCGCGGCAGTACAAATACACAGTCACTCAAATACACTTTCACATACACTTACACTCACACTCACACATCTACGCTTAACACAACACCCACAACATGCCTGCGCCCCGACTGTTGGTCCAAACCCGATCCCGGGGCGAGAAAAGCGACACATCGCCCCGAGAATGTCAGGCGCAGGTGCCGTTGGTGCTCCGTTGGCCGCAGCGCCGCAACCGTCACTCCGGTGTAGCTGGACATCCCAGCCTGAAGTGGATCCTGTACGCTGCCGGATACAGACAAACGCGTCGCGAACGCTAGCGGAGCATTAGGTTGTATACACTATTTTTTGTTCAGGATAACCTTAGCATTGATATGGAATACTTGCCTGACATTATTATACATAGTGCCAAATAGTAATTTAGATTATGACAATACTGCTGGTAGTAAAAACAACCATAGCAAAGAACAAGAAAGAGTGCGAAAACAATACTGAAATTTTACATTCGTTCAAGATGATTCCGTATTGGTACTGGCATGGCATACTTGCCTGACACTATTTTACGTGCTGTCAAACGCTAACTAAGCCGCTTCCTCCTTGCTTACCGCAGTTTTTCTCCAATAAGTACAAATGGGTTCCGTGCCTTCACAACTAACGCTGCATCCGTCCTTCTCTCACCTTTACAAATTTCTTTTCTAAAAGTAAATTCTGTGGCTACAAATACACGCAGACGACAAGCGATTGTGATAATGATGATTTAGGATTAAACTTATTCAAATTTGCTGTTTTTTCAATTGAAAACACACACATACGAGACACTTAATCTCGCGCTTATTCTTTCTTCTTGGCTCCAGATATTCTTCATTAAATATTTCAAACACTCGACGCATATCTGAATTATTTCAATCCTAAAAAAAATCTTTATAAATTTTGTTTATCTTCTCTGTGCGAATGTTAAATCACAGAACAATTTACTTTTAGAAAATAAATGTATAAACGTGAGAGAAGAACAGATGCGGAAATACAGGAAAAGAGAATGAAAAATAAGAAAAAAAGACATTAAGAATGAAAATGCAAATAATGATAACTATTGGAATGACAATGGTAAGAATGACCAGAAGAGCGCGGCATATGAATGTGATAATGGCGAATTGAAAATCTTAAGAACTGTCCTGAAAACAGTTAGGTTGTGGTAGAATTTAACTCCATCTGAAGACATGTTAACACTTGACCAGAACTGATATTTATATTCTAATAGACCTTCTGATAATAAACTACCGTAACAATAAATAGGACTAATAATTGCAGTAGATCTGAATCATATAATGAGTATAATATAACACAATCGATGTATTTTATGTGTATACATGGCACCCTCTACCTTTGTCGTCATCGCGTCAGCTGTGAAGGCGCGGGGGCCATTTGTACTTATCGAAGAGAAAACTGCAGAAAGCAAGCAGGAAACGGCTCAACCATTTGACACCATGTAAAATAGTGTCAGGCAAGTATTCCATTTCATTGCTGATACTGAGTTATCCTGAACAAATGTGAAATTGGAGTATTGTCCGCGTCTCACGAGGGCACCCAAGCCCTGATTTAGTTATAATTAGATATTTAAATTGAACCAAGAACAGATGAGTTATGAAGAGGTTTATAACATTAAGTCGATAGGTCTGAGAGAGGGAGAGAGAGAGAAGATAACATAAGAAAACACACATGAATTCATACATTATGCAAATACAGTGCAATTAAATCCATCTCTTACCCTATGTCACTAGTGCAGTGGTCAGCACGGTCGCCTCTAAAGGGACAGACTCGGGTTCGATCCCCGACGGAGACCAAAAAATTAAATTATGCACAAATCCGTGTTACTCTAAATTTCCTATACAATCATCATTTTCATCTTTATTTCTGGTTGCTTATCTGCCTTTATCCCACACTGCATATCTTTTCATTGTTTTACTTTTCTGTTTACGTTCAAATGTCTGTTAAGAAAGAAAGCAAATTAGCCGCGAAAATTTCCATGTCACTAACATTTAAATAACGAAAAATTACACTCTTTTCTCTCCCTCTTCATGTCTCTCCCCTTTGTCTCTCTTCATCCTTCCCCCTTTCTCTATCTCTCCTTCCCTCGCTAACACATTCTCTTTCTTTTTATATATCAGTACCGCCCCATCTCCTCCCTCTCTCCCCCTCTCTTTCTCCTTCTCTTCTCCCCCTCCTCTCACTCATTCTCTTTCTTTCTTGTTATTACTGTCAGCAATGTTATTATCATCATATCATCATTATAATGCCATCACTTTTATCACCATTATTGTAATGACTATTCTATATTATCAGTGCTGTAATAATCATTACTAATATTAGTAGTGTGTGTGTGTGTGTGTGTGTGTGTGTGTGTGTGTGTGTGTGTGCGCGCGCATACATTGTGAATTGCAAAACGCATTTATATAGACCACTCAATCTCGCTCTCAGTCTCTCTCCTTGCCCACCGGATATTCATGAAGTATCTTACACACTAGCAGCAAATTTTAGTTTAATCCTAAATCATCATTATCACAATCGCTTGTCTTATCTGCGTGCATTTGAATCCACAGAATTTACTTTTAGAAAAGATATTTCTAAAGGTGAAAGAAGGACGGATGCGGCGTCCGTTGTGAAGGCGCGGGGCCATCTGTCCTCATCGAAGAAAACTGCGGTAAGCAAGGAGGAAGCGGCTTAATTGACGTTTAAACCATGTTGAATAGTTTCAGGCAAGTTTTTCATACCATTACCAATTATGATTTGCTGAACAAATGTAAAATTTCCGTATTGCTTTCCGCATCTCATGAGGGCAATTCAGAGACAGTCCTTACGAGGGCGGGGCACCCAACCCTGATTTTATTATCTTAAAGGCGCCAAGAACAGAGTGGATATGGCGAGGTTGATAATTTTATGTAAATCGATGGGACTGAAGTTTGACTGTGTTTATAGGCGTATGATAACACATCACATAACAATATATATATATATATATTGTTTATAATTTAAATTTTTAAAATAATTTTAACGCATGGTAAACATAGATAATTCTAAGAATGTACACACCGTATTGCTACAATAATAATAAAATGCACTATTTAAGAACTATTTATTAGATCAGTAAAACATAAAAATAGATTGCATAGACTACACTGAGAGAGAGAGAGAGAGAGAGAGAGAGAGAGAGAGAGAGAGAGAGAGAGAGAGAGAGAGAGAGAGAGAGAGAGAGAGAGAGAGAGAGAAAGAAATATAACACATGAATTCACACAGCATATGTAACATAACCTACATAAATACTATGCAAATCTAATCAAATCAAATGTCAGGTATATTTTATGCATCTCTGATGCAGAGGTTAGCCCGACCGCCGTTAAAGCGACAGACTCGGGTTCAATCCCCGATGGAGACAAAATTCTAAATAATATATTCTAAATAAAATATCTAAATTTGCTTACACTCATCAACATTTCTATCTTTTTGGTTGCTGATCTGCCATTATCCTCTTGCTTAAAAAGAGAGAGAGGGTGAGAGAGAGAGAAAGAGAGAGAGAGAGAGAGAGAGAGAGAGAGAGAGAGAGAGAGAGAGAGAGAGAGAGAGAGAGAGAGAGAGAGTTCAAAAGCAAATTGGCCACGAAAAATATTCATCCCCTTAAAATCTGAATTGCGAAAAACGACTCCTCTCCCTCTCCACCCCCATGTCTCTCTCTTCATCCCTAGCTAACACACTATCTCTTTTTCTCTATCTCAGTAACCCCCCTCTCCCTCTCCGTCTCTCTTTCCTTCTCCCCCTCTCCCCTATCTCTTTCTCTTTCTCCCCCCTCCTCTCAATCACTCTTTCTTTGACTGGTATAGTTATTATTACTGTCATCAGTATTACTATCAACTTGATTAATATCATGGCATCACGTTTATAACCATTATTGTAATTACCATTGTTTATTATCATGAATGTAATTATTTTTTCCATCATTATTAGTATTAGTAGTGAATGGGTGTGTGTGAATTGCAAACCGCAAACTCATACAAACTTCCATGAATAGACATGCTCATAGACTCTATATCAGGCAATTATTCCATATCATTACTGATGCGGAGTTATCCTGAAGAAATGTAAAATCGGATGATTGTTGTCCGGTCCCATGAGGGCACCTAAGCCCTGGTTTTGTTATTGCTGGTTATTTGAAATCACAAAGTAGTGAAGAGGTTTATAATATCTAAACCGATGTGATTATAGGCGTGCAATAAGGCATCAAATTAGAATAGACTATTAAATCACTTTTTAAAAAGTTTTAAACCATGGTAGTGACATTTTTTACTACCTTCAATCTGAGAATATACATACCGTGTTGCTACAAGGAAAATGAAACTATTAAAGAACTGTATTTGCTTGGGAGAGAGAGAGAGGAGAGAAAGACGGAGATAGATAGATAGATAGATAGAGAGAGGGGGGGGCGGAGAGGGAGACAAAGAGTGAGGCAGAGACGTTTTTTTTTTATATAAATAACAATAAAAAATACTAAAAAGACTGACAATTGCCTCCCTCGGGAATCGAACCCGCGCCTGTTGCGTTGGAGCCGATCGTGCTTTCCACTCCGCCACGGAGGCTTACGTGTGGAGACGATAGACAGAGATAGACAGATGGATAGAGATAAATAGACAGACAGATAGAGAGTGAGAGCGAGACAGAAAGAGGAGAGAGGAATAGAGAGAAAGAGAGAAAGAGAGAGAGAGAGAGAGAGAGAGAGAGAGAGAGAGAGAGAGAGAGAGAGAGAGAGAGAGAGAGAGAGAGAGAGAGAGAGAGAGAGAAAGAGGGAGAGGGAGAGAGAGAGAGAGAGAGAGAGAGAGAGAGAGAGAGAGAGAGAGAGAGAGAGAGAGAGAGAGAGAGAGAGAGAGAGAGAGAGAGAGAGAGAGAGAGAGAGAGAGGAGAGGAATGGGAGACAGAGAGAGAGACTGAGATGTTTTTTTTTTTTTTTTATAAATGACACTAAAAGATACTAAAAAGTGTGTGTGTATGAGTTTATACATATATGGATGGCAAAATACACGCACTCTTTCTCTCTCCATATCTCTTTCTCTCCTTCTCTCTGTCTATCTCTGCTTATACATCTATTTATCTTTGTCCGTGTATTAATTTCTCTGTAGATAGGTAGATGGATGGTTCTATAAATAGAAAACAGATAGATAGATAAACAGATAAACAAACAGGTAGATAGATAGATAGACAAATATATATATATATATATATATATATATATATATATATATATATATATGTATGTATGTATATATATAGAGATATAGATAGATAGATAGATAGATAGATAAACATATATACAGATAGAAAGATAAATAGATGAATAGATAGATAAATAAACAAATATATATATACGGATAGATAGATAGATAGATTAATAGGCAGATAGCTAGATAAATAGATAAATGAATAGATAAATGTATAGATGAAGAGATAGATAGATAGAGATATTTGATAGATAGATAAAAAGAGCCTATCTACCATGTGTGTTTGCAGCCGCAGCCCGGTTTACTTTCAGAAGAGAAATGCATAAAAGTGAGAGAAAGACGGAAACGGAGATGATAGATGGAAAGAAAGCTAAAGATAAGGAAAAAGAAAGACGCGAAGGATAAAGATGAAAATGGCAAAAACGCCAATGATCGCAATAACAGTGCTAAGGGCGATCGGAAGAAAGGAGGCAAATAAACACAATGGTAATAAAGATCAGTAATAGCCCTTGTAAAATGGGAATAGGGGTAAATGTGTCTCTATCAATACCAGGAATTGTAATATAGCCACTTCCATCTATTAAAGAATGATGTACCGTTTTCACTGCTAATTACCTCTTTTGCCAAGGAAACTTGTTTCTTGTTTCCACTTATTTGTCCATATTAATCGAAAGAATGTAACAGGGATGTACGTACAGCGTATACGTTCTGCTTACATATTTTTGCTGACAAAATTCTCTCTCTCTCTCTCTCTCTCTCTCTCTCTCTCTCTCTCTCTGTCTATCTATATCTATAACGATTGATTTAATGGTTAGGTTAAAAGTAGCCTTGATTTACTGTTAATCAAACAGATCTGAGATAAACAAGACAGGTAGCGTACACAAAGACTATGGAGTATCATTGGATTCCTACTTTGTAATTAGATAAGTATAATGCTTATTTACGCAACTTCTATGATGGCATTTTGGACTGACTTCGCATCAGGTAAGGTTGGTTCAGGGAAAGGGGACGGAAGGGGATGAGAACGGGAAGGAGAAGACTTTTGGTAACTAGGAGAAAGGCGGGAAAGGGGGGGGGTGCAGAATTAACAACGTAGGGAAGACCATGAAAACACACGAATATGCGTGTGTTTTCTTGTTCTTCGTTTGCAATTTGTTTGACATAAATCCCACAAGAGAGAGAAAGAGAGAGAGAGAGACATGGAGAAGAGAGAGAGAGAGATGGAGAAGAGAGAGAGTGAGAAAAAGAGAGAGAGAGAGAGAGAGAGAGAGAGAGAGAGAGAGAGAGAGAGAGAGACGGAGAGAGAGATGGAGAAAGAGAGGGAGATGGAGAAGAGAAAGAGAGAGAGAGAGAGAGATTTACAAGAGAGAGAGAGATATTTACAAGAGAGAGAGAGAGATGGAGAAAGATAGAAAGAGGGAGATATTTAGAAGAGAGAGAGAGAGAGATGGAGAAAGATAGAAAGAGATGGTGAAAGAGAGAGAGGGAAATGGAGAAAGAGAGAGAGAGGGAAATGGAGAAAGAAAGAGAGAGATTTGATAGACAGAGAGAGAGAGAGAGAGAGAGAGAGAGAGAGAGAGAGAGAGAGAGAGAGAGAGAAATTTTGTCATAGAAAGCGAGAGAGAAATAATGTTGAAATAGAAGAGAGAATCGACTGCTATTACTACGTCACAGCTTTCATGTTATTTTGTCCTTCTTTCTTTCAACAGTTTAACTTCCTTTGTCTTTTCACATTAGACTGAAACGGAAAAACCTGGAGTCTACTGTTTTTCTGAATGAAGTAACGAGTCAAGCGGCTAACCTTAATCAGCGACGTCGTTACAAGTCTAAAGAGTAAAATGACAAGATATATTATCACTTCCTCTAAATTTGCAAGGTGTGAAAAATATTGCTTTGTTTCTAATCAATTTCCTTTCTCTTTCTCTACCTCTTTTTCTCTCTCACTCTCTTTCTCTCTTCCTTTCTTTTCTCTTCTCGTCTCTTCTCTTCTCTTCTCTCTCTCTCTGGCGTCTAACAATTGGCCTCTTTGCTACGGTTTTGCAGCTTTGAATTGTGCCTTTCATTGGATTGACACATGTGTGCCAAAAATAATCTCTTTCGCACTGTTTTCTTAATTCGCATTTTTGTTGCACTTTGAACGCATGTTCTACTTTCGCTTTTTCTCATTTTCACGTTTCTTTATTTTTACTTCTCGTCGCTTTATTTCTTGTTTTGTTAGAGCAGCTTCTTGTATTTATTTATTACATTTTTCAATCTTTCGTATATTCATTGTATTTTGACGCATTATCTACTTTCACTTTTTCTTATTTTTCTAATTAAAGGGTCGATTCTCTTCATTTTGTTTGATTTTCTATCGCGGAGGTAAGCGCCTCTGAGTGCTTCAGGTAATGAGCCATATTCTATTCGCGACAGCTGTTTCAGACAATTAATCCTCGCAAATATTTCTCGCCAAAATAAGTTCTTTAGGTAAAATCCGAACACAGAATGAGGGCTTGTTTTTAATAGGAAAACATGGTGGATTTTTGACTGACCTATCATGAGCTGCACATGGCCCACACGCACACACATAAAAATATTTACATGAACATAAATAAACGCATAGCAACCGGGGCGCTTTTGTTTTTATTACTATTATGCTCTTACTTCGTTCTTTTTAAACTATATTACTTTTTAACGCCATTTCTCCTTTATCATGTTTTACTACATCGCATTTTTTTTCTATTTTATATCGCAAGTTTAGACGCATGCTTTTTTTGTCCTTTTTCTTCGCCTTATTTTATTTTGTTAGCAAACTGTTGTGTACTTTCTCTCGCACTTTTTTCTTAATTCGCATTTTTGTCGCAATTGTGACGCATTTTCCATGTTCGCTTTCTCTCATTTTCACGTTTTTTTTTTTTTTTTTTTTTTTTTACTTTTCTTCTTTCGCATATTTATCGCATTTTGACGCATTTTCTACTCTCCTTCATTCTATTTTATTATTTTTATTATTGTGACGTTTCTCTTCATTTTTATCCGAATTTTTATCGCATTTCTGACGCGTTTTCTACTTTCACTTTTTGTCTTTTTTA
>NC_091559.1:10731309-10736309 GCF_042767895.1 Penaeus vannamei | reverse complement strand
GAAATGAAAGCATATCTGCCTCTCCGTCAGATGTATTTACTTTTATTTATCTATCTATATGGTAGATATGCATGTCTAGACTGATACACATGAATTTATTTGTGCATATGCATGTTATACTATATACAACTAGGTGTTGATGACAACAGTATGTGAGAGGAAGGCTTTGATCTCGATAGAATCTGTTTTTAGAACTGAAAGAGATTGAGCACATTGAATAAATGAAGGAATATATGAAGCCAAACGATGATAATAAACTTATTGTCCGTAAAATTAACATTCATTGGGGTCGGGCCTCGCACAGTTTTAACAAATAAGCTGTTAATCTATAGTCTGCATTAAAAGAAAACTTAATCATGAGGCTGAAAAGAAACAATTGATTATCCTGATTAAGTTTAGAGAATACATTCTTTCAACAGCTCGTAATTTTTTTTTCGTTGCTGTCCATTTTTCTTATAGGAAAACATCAGGGGAAAAAATCACAATTTCCATTGACTTTAAAGTGGCGCCGAAATAAAGATAAAATCAGGTTTGATTTCGAAAATTCATTGCTTGCTTGTTCCATCTTTATCATAGTTATTCTTATCACCATTACTATTATCATTATAATCATTATTTATATTACCTTTATTCTTTTATCAGCATCATCATGATAATTATTATGATTATGATTTTTATCACTGTTATAATTATTATTATCATCATTATATTATTATTATTATTATTATTATTATTATTATTATTATTATTATCATTATTATTATTATTATTATTGTTATTATTATTATTATTATTATTATTATTATTATTATTATTATCATTATTATTATTATTATTATTATTATTATTATTATTATTATTATTATTATTATTATTATTATTATTATTATTATTATTATTATTATTATTAATCTTATTAATCTTATCATCATCATCATCATCACAATTATAATGTTTATTATCATGATCCTCATTACTACTTCTATCATTATTATTACTTTTATTGCCATTTCAATATTCTTATTATTATCACCATTGTCGTTATCATCATCATCAACAACAGTATCGTCATTATGAAAGAAAATGGTGATGGAAATAATAATGATAATAGCAGTATAATAATGATGATGATGCTAATGATACAACAACTACTAATAATGATAATAACAATAATAGTAGCGCTAATAATAGTAATGATAATAATAATGATAGTAGTAATAATAATTCTGATGATAATAATGATAATGATAAGGATGATGATGATAGTGATAATAATAATAGCAATAATAATGATGATGATAATAATAACAATAATGATGATAATGATAATACTAATAATGATAACAGATCAATAAATAAACAATAATGATAATGGTATTTCAAAATCACAGTAACAATAATAATAATGAATAATGATAATAACTACAATAGCTGTTACTAACAAGTAAAACAATGAAAACACTACTACATATAATAACTTAATAATAGATATAATAATAAAGGTAATGAGACTTACACTCATAAGCCTTCGTTCTATTACCCGAGATAATTTTTTAAGAGAGCAAACTTTTATAATGAAAAAGTTTTGGGTTATTATTACTGCACGGCTCGTCGTTAGATTCTCAACTAAGGAGGGCAAATAGTGAATAAATGATTAAGCTGCATCGAAAAGTCCATAGAATGATTTATTATAACTTTAAGAACAATTGTTGTGATGTCTCTCTCGACGTGAACCTGCAGGGGGGAAACTAGGAATTTTAGAGGGCACGGGTCTTGGCCACAAAAAGGGCACAATATGAATTTTAATTTATAGGGGATTATAGCCTGAATGATGTTCTTCAGATTTAAAAACGGAAGAAATATTACAAAGAATTTTAATGATCATAATTATTTGCGCTGAACCAAACAAAAATGCAATAAACAGTCTCAACGCCATTCCAAGATCAAGAGAAAGAAAGTGCCCTAGAAAAAAGGACACTTTCACCCCTTTGAGAAAAAGGGCAGGGGTTCGGACCCCACAAACACACACACACACGCGCGCACACACACACACACACACACACACACACACACACACACACACACACACACACACACACACACATTATTGAAACAATGGTAAGTAAAAAATGATAGAGAAAGCAAGATGAAATTCATTTGTATCGCGGACTGAAAAATGGACTTGAGTGTTAAGGCCATACACACGATATCAATCATTCTTTCTTTCCCTTTCACTGTCTTCGTTAATATTTACAATGAATACCTTTTCTCTCCCTCTCTTGATCTCTCCCTCCTCCTCTCTCTCTCTCTCTCTCTCTCTCTCTCTCTCTCTCTCTCTCTCTCTCTCTCTCTCTCTCTCCCTCTCTTCTCTCTCTCTCTCTCTCTCTCTCTATATATATATATATATATATATATATATATATATATATATATATATATATATACACACACACACATATATATACATACATCTATATATATATATACATATATATATATATATATATATATATATATATATATATATATATATATATATACATACATCTCTCTCTCTCTCTCTCTCTCTCTCTCTCTCTCTCTCTATATATATATATATATATATATATATATATATATATATATATATATATATATATATATATAGTATTAGTTAAGCCACGATCAGTAAATCCCCATCGGTGAATATAAGAAAGAGATATGACACTAAGGTACTATGACCGCGTGGCCGAGTGGATAAGGTTTCTGATTTCGGATCTGAGGTACGCAGGTTCGAATCCTGCCGCGGTCCATTTCCAACTCTATTTTTCTTTTCTTTTTTTTTTATCAAAACAAAAGACATCATGTACTAGTCACTATGACAACAGAATTTTTTTACTTGAATAGCGGACCAACTATTTATTCCCAAGAAAATAGTTTAAAAAATTAAAATCATTTTTTTCAGGTTTCCCAACGATATTGTGCCGTTCGCGAAAGAAATAACAAAAATAAATAAATAGATAAATAAATAAATAAATAGAATAAATAAATAAACAAATGCAAATTGTATGTGTCATTATGGCATTGTTTCTTCCGTCCCCAAAACAAAAATAAAATACATTTGGCGGAAATACAACACTCTCATGCGCTATATCACGCCCATTGTCTATAAATATTTTTTTATTTTGATTTCCAAAATAATAAATCCTGGTTCAAAGAATTCTTCGTCTGTTTCCATTCAACTCCTCGAAGACTTGTAGTAAGACACAATTGCACTTCCTCCAGGTGGGGCTCGAACTGAGACATTCCTTTGCTTCTGATCTTTGGAAGGGAGGAGGTACGCTTGCCTTATTTGGGTGCTGGGAATTTTATTTATTCATTTATTTATTTATTTATTCTATTTTATTATTATTATTTTTATTATTGTTATTATCATTATTATTATTATTATTATTATTATTGTTATCATTATTATTATTTGTTTGTTTGTTTGTTTCCTCCCACCGACATTTCATTATCACCAGACTTGCTCGCTATTCAAGAAAAAAAAAGAAAAAAAAAATCTCGCTTGGTAAACATCCCTCTACCACACGATGTGTCAACAGATCAAGTAACATGTGTTACTGGAAAGACGTTTAATAATTTGTATTTTCCTTCTCCCGCATGTCCGGTTATGATACTGGCTCTGTATTTGACTAGACATGCATGTCAGTATACACAGAAACATGCACGCACACACGCATGCATGCTCGCACACATGCACGTTCGCACGTAAGCTCACACATACATTGGCACACACACAGACACACAAACACACACACACACACATTATTGAAACAATGGTAAGTAAAAAATGATAGAGCAAGCAAAATGAAATTCTTGATATAACACTTGAGTGAAAAGGCCATACACACGATATCAATCATTCTTTCTTTCCCTTCCACTGTCTTCGTTAATATATACAATGTATCCCTTTTTCTCTCCCTTTCTGGATCTCTCCCTCTTCCTCTCTCTTTCTATCTGTATATGTATGTATTTATGTACGTTTATGATTATTTATTTACACACACACACACGCGTCTATCTATCTATCTATATATACACATATATACATACATCTATATATATACATATATATACATATATATATATATATATATATATATATATATATATATATATATATATATATATATATATATATATATATATATATATATATATATATATATATAGTATTAATTAAGCCACGACCAGTATATCCCCATCGATGAATATAAGAAAGAGATATGACTCATATTTACTATGACCGCGTGGCCGAGTGGATAAGGTTTCGGACTTCGGATCCGTAGTACGCAGGTTCGAATCCTGCCGCGGTCTATCTCTCACTCGCTTTTTCTTGTCTTGTTTTTTTTTTGACAAAGCAAAAGACATCATGTACTAGTCATTATGAAAACAGATTTTTTTCTTGAATGGCGGAACAAACCATTTATTTCCAAGAAAATAGTTTTAAAAAATGAAAATCCCAATTTGTTTTATATTTCCCAACGATATTGTGACGTCCGCGAAAGAAATAAATTTAAAAATACACATCAATTTGTCTATGTATTTGGCGGAAATACCATACTTTCATGCGCTATGTTATGACCATTGTCTATGGTTAATATTTTTTTATTTTGATTTCCTATGAAAGAATTCTTTGTATTCATTCAACTCCTCGAAGACTTCTAGTAAGACATAATTGTACTTCCTCCAGTTTTTTTTTTTTTTTTTTTTTTTTTTTATTCCTCCCACCGACATTTCATTATCACTAGACTTGCTCGCTATTAAAGAAAAAAAAATGCTGTGGACTAATTAGATAAAGATGAAAAAAATACTGAATAGATAAATATATGTATCCATATATATGTAGTCTAAATCGCGCACAAGTGAATATATGTATATGTGTATGTGTGTGTGTGTATGCGTATATGTAAATATATATATATATATATATATATATATATATATATATATATATA
>NC_091559.1:10727552-10730809 GCF_042767895.1 Penaeus vannamei | reverse complement strand
TAAATCAGCTGTTCCCAGCCCTGGGGTCGCCAAGCCTTTTTCTGGGGTCGCCAAGACCTAAAATATCACGCGAATTCAGTTCTCGAGTCCAGATGTTCCCAGCTTGTACGTAATCACACACTGATTAAGAGCCGATGGCTGAATTTGGCTTCATTGTTACGCAAGACTTAAAACGCAGTCGAACAAAAAAGAAAAAATCTGAATTCTCACGAAACTCGAACTAACTGAAATCTAATTGTAATTGTAGATTTTTGTTTATCGAATTGTTTTCATGCTTTATTGAGTGAAGTGAATTTGATAATATGATAACTTGCTATCATTGCCTATCCATTGTAGAACAGATTGGGGTCGAGGGCATGTCTGGAGGCGCATGACTGGGGTCTCTGAAAACAAGATGGAACCAACGATCTAGTTTAAGACGAGATATTTTTAAACTTTCAAATTTGTTATCGTAATTTCTCTTTTTTTTCATGCTTTACTATATCGCATTTTTAGACGCCTTTTTTCGCTCTGTACTTATTTTGCAGTTAATTTTTCTCTTGCACCGTTTTCTTAATTCGCATTTTTATCAGTTTTGACGCATTTTCACTTTCGCTTTCTCTTATTTTCGTTTCTTTCGCATTTTCTTATTTTAATTTTTATCGCAATTTGACGCACTTTCTCCTTTCACTTTTTGTCATTTTCACACCTTATTTTATTTTTCTACTTAATGTTTTGTTTCTCTTCAATATTATTATTGTTTCTTCGCTTATTTCCTTTATCTTTCCTGTTCGATTTTACCTTTCACACACAAATTTATAGACACATTTACACATACAAGAATGGAGATAGAATTTCAAGGACATATTAATGTCCACATATGCAATTACATTGGAATATACGTATATTTTACATAGAAATGTCTTCTTTCGACGTCCTACACTGAAATGAAAAAAAGGTAATTATTATTAACAATATGAGTTGTACATGGCCCACACGCACACACGTAAGTACAAACATAAAAACACACATACACTTAAAAACACACAATAGGGAAAAACCGGCGGGCGTCTTGTATTTGTTGTGCCCGGGGCTTTTCATGTCTTTCAGCCCCGGGCGAGGTTGCAACCAGAGGGAGCACTTTTGGCTCCCTTTTGCAGATTCGAACTCGCGATCGCGGGTTTCGAATCTGGCGCCCTTACCCTCTCGGCCACGGTGACGAGGGGCAACAGGATTGGGTTGGGAGAGGCCTTTATGCAACATGTGCAACATATATGTGATAATGTGTGAGCGTGCGTGTATGCGTGAGCACGCGCGCGTATGTATGTGTGTGCGAGCGCGTGATACCCAGAATGATTATATGACGATGGTGATGCGACAATGATGGTGAAAATAATGGGTGATGAAGGTAATTTCTAGATCGTGGATAAGCCCGGAATAGGTTTGGACGCTCGGGTCGAAAATGTGAATGCACGAAACAGAATAAAAAGTCAAATACTAACTAAAAGCATTCAAAAATAAATTAGAATATGGTACAACTGAATTTCTTTCGAATCTAGTTCGCAAAAGTGTAAAATCTTATACCGAGCCAAAGTGAAACAAATGTGCAGCTAAATGAGCAATCTTACTTTATTAAGGCCCTTCCCCCCCTTCAAAGCCCTCTCTCTTTCTCTTTCTCTCTCTCTCTCTCTCTCTCTCTCTCTCTCTCTCTCTCTCTCTCTCTCTCTCTCTCTCTCTCTCTCTCTCTCTCTCTCTTTTTCTTTCTTCGCACCCTTTTCTAAGTAGAGTGGAGAAAGATTGGGGAAGAGAAAGGAAGTATAATGATAAAAGAGAAAAGAGACTTCAATGAAAACAAGAGGAGTGTGAAGGAGAACATGATCAGGTCAGAAAGCAGATGTGATAAATATTGGCCCAGGACAAAGAAGATTAGTGTGATGAACAGCGAAGAGACAATCGATAAAAAAGATGGAACAAGCGACTTCCTCCAATAGAGAGAAAGAAGAAAATCAAATGAACGATATATATCTATGTATCTGTTTTTTTTTTATCTATCTATATCCATATCTTTTTGTCTATAAATCTATTTATTTATTCATCTTTCTATCTACCTGCCTTACTCGGAAAGGGCTGGAGCGGAAGAGGAAGCGGCGGAGAAGAGGAGGAGGAGGATGGGAAAGGGTTGAAGGAGAGAGAGAGAGAGAGAGAGAGAGAGAGAGAGAGAGAGAGAGAGAGAGAGAGAGAGAGAGAGAGAATTGGGATGAAAGAGAAGGATAAAGGGAGAGACAAAAACGACAAACATTATTGCAAGAGAAGCAAAAGTACAAGAGAATTACTAGGGCTATTAGGGAAAGGTAACATCGGGAATAAGGAAACAGACATCATGAAAAGACAAATCAATGGATGACTAGATAAATTCACCAAAATTATCAAATTACATCATGGTATTAAGTAAATTCCGATACTAATTATCAATATGAATATATTACCTTAGGAAGGGAGAGGGAAGGGGTGGGCTATGCAAGCCCAAATTGGCTAAGAAAAGATCATGAAAAAGGCAATATAAGGTAACAAAGAAACAAACAATTCGCTGAACTTTCGACTACAAATACTAACAAGAAAAGAGCGAACATTCGGTGCTTGACATTTGCTCGAGTTTACAGTCTATTGCAGAATTTAATATTACGGCAACTGAAGTTTACGAGAACTTGCAGCGGCTCGATCAGATGTTTTCTTTAAAAAAATCTAGCGTTCATGGCAACCACTGACCGGCTGATCGGCCAAACAAATCCCTTGTGGTGTCAAGATACTTGGCGAGTTGCTTTGTGAGGAAACAGGTTTTAAAGCGATGTTTTCTAGGCTCAGGCTTAGTGTTGCACCGAGGTATTCTGATACACATTCTGATCCTCCATTTGAGGTAACAGGGAGTTCAACGGCATCTATTGGATTCAATGATTTTTTTTTTTTTTTTTTTTTTTTTAGATAGAGAAAGAGAGAGAGAGAAAGAGAGAGAGAGAGAGTGAGAGAGAGAGAGAGAGAGAGAGAGAGACAGAGGGAGAGAGAGACAGACAGACAGACAGACAGAGACAGACAGACAGACAGAGAGAGAGAGAGAGAGAGAGAGAGAGAGAGAGAGAGAGAGAGAGAGAGAGAGAGAATGTGTGTGTCTGCTTATGCGTGCGTATCTGTGTGTGTGTATGAAAGTGCCCCTCGGCCACGGTAACCGAGCGCGGATACGGATACGCGGGTTCGAATCCCCAAAAGGGAGCAAAAACAAACAA
>NC_091559.1:10715052-10720052 GCF_042767895.1 Penaeus vannamei | reverse complement strand
GGTGGTGGACACCCCAGCGTTCAGTAAATCTTCTGAATTCCTCACTGGTGAATGGGGGCCCTCCATCGGTCCTGAGGCGGACAGGTACACCGACTTCTCGGAAGTACCGGCAAAACATGCGCATGACCTTAGTTGCGGTTGTGTCCTGACCACAGGGAGTAACCACGGGCCACCCTGAGAGTCTGTCTGCAATGACCAGGAAAGACTTCCCAGCTACTTGAAAAAAGTCAGCAGACACAGACTCAAAGGGGCGTGATGGCTGGTCATCGCATAAGTAGGGTTCCTGCTGTTGGCTGGGCTGGAGACGTTGGCAGGAGTCACACGCTTCGACTGTACTCTTTATGTCAGAGTCGATGCCAGGCCAGTAGACAGTCTGCCTGGCGCGACGACGGGTGGCTTCGACTCCTCTGTGACTATCGTGGAGGTGGGTCAAGGTGCGATGGCGGAGTGTAGCTGGAACAACGATGCGGGGACCATGTAGCACAAGCTCTCCATCTGCGTACAGGCTGTCCCGCAATTTCCAGTACGGGAGGATGGAGGCGTGTAGGCTGTAGCGGTTGGAGGGAAATCCTGTGGTGACGTACTCCAGGAGGCGGCGGTAATCTTGGTCCTGTGATGCGACGGCGCGAAACTCCTGTAGAGTCCTGTCGTCGTCGAGGATAGGAGCTGTGGCCTGGCCGTCTGTTGAGGTAGCATTCGTAGAAACAAGGGACCGGACGTGTGCAGCTGTCATGGTACACTCTTCTTCGTCGTCGAATGTGGGGTGGCTGACAGGTGCCCGAGAGAGGGCGTCAGGGACGCACAAAGTCTTACCGGCGCGCCACACAGCGGTGAAGACATACAGAGCCATCTTCACTCTCAAACGCTGGAGTCGGGGGTTTTCTATGGCATCCAACGTGTAGTGGTTCAGGATTGGGATCAATGGCCTGTGGTCGGTATGAAGGGTAAAGTGCTGGAGGCCGGCAAGGTACAGGCGGCACTTTCCCATAGTCCATGAAGCAGCCAGCATCTCCAGCTCGATTGTGGCGTAGCGTGACTCAGCGTCGGTTAGAAACCGTGAGCCACACTGGACGAGCCGGAGCTGGCCGTGGCCATGTTCCTGAAATAGGGCGTATCCCAGACCATAGAGGCGAGAGGCGTCAGTTTGAAGAGTCACTGGCAGTTTCGGGTTGAAAGGAGCCAAGACTGGGGGCGATAGGAGGGCAGCCTTGACCTTCCCGAATGCCTGGTCATGGTCTGGGGTCCAAGTGAAGGACCGTTTTGGTGACATCAGAGGGCGGAGAGGCTGGGCAGTGGCCACAATCTCTGGTGAGAAGTCGGCCAGCTGATTCACAAGACCCATGAACGACCGGAGGTCCGTAATATTGGAAGGTGTAGGGTAGTCTCGTATGGCTGCAACCTTTTCAGGGTCTGCAGTGATGCCCTCTGGAGAGATATTATATCCACAAAAACTGACCTTGGTGGCGGCTACCATGAACTTGTCCTTGTTCAAGGTTATGCCGTGGGCGCGACACCTGGATAGCATCTGGAAAACTCGTCGGAAGTGAGTCGGTAAATCACTGTCGAAGAGGAGGATATCATCCACTACCTTTACGCAGTTGGTGATGCCTTGCAGAGCCAGGTCTCCGCGAAGACAGTAGGCATCCCCAGTAGCGGCAAATCCCATAGGTCCTCTGCAGTGGTAGTAGCGCCCATGAGGTGTTATGAACGTCGTGAGGTGACGGTCTTCCTCCGCAAGGTCCATTTGCCAATATCCATGTAATGCATCTGCCTTAGTAAAGAACTTGGCAGATGGAGTGATGGTGCGGATAGCGTCAGCGGGTGTGGGCGATGGGTGTGTAGGCCTGGACACTTGGGAGTTAAGGCGTGTGAGGTCCACTGTGATGCGTACACCATTGCCAGGCTTAGGTACCAGGACCATCGGATGGCACCACTCAGAGGGCTTGTCACCGACGGGCGAAATGATCCCTTGCTGCACCAGGGAATCAAGTTCCTCCTTGACCTGGTCCCGGTAGGCGAAAGGTATAGGTCTAGGCGTGTGTATGGCAAAGGGTATTGCGTCAGGTTGAAGGTGGATCCTCATTGGCGGGCCAGACATCTTCTTCAGTGACGTAGTCTGGAGGTCAGTCTTAGACACAAGGACGTCGCTGAAGTGTTGTAGGAAGTAGGTCCGAGCAGTAGTGGGGGACGACATTGCCGAGGCAGGCATCTGCTGTGCACATCTGTTGACATGGGTCACAGAGAGGATGGGCTTTGGGAAATCTGTTGAGACGATGGCCAGATCCACGCAGTGGCCATATGAGAGCAGAGGTGTCTGGATGTCCTCGTGAACGTGGACAATGGCCTTGCAGGACGCTTGACCGAGCTGGAGGGTGGTCTCGAAACAACCCAAAGCTGGAGTCATGGACGACCCATCTGCTGTGAGGACGTCAGTTGCAGGCGGGGGTGAAAGATTGCATCTGGGGATTCCCAAGGATTCCAGGTGCTTCGGGCCAATCACCGTGATATCAGCTCCAGTGTCAGGTAGCATCAGTAGTTGGGAGGACTTTGAGCCATAGGACAGGGTGACATTAACTGGCTTAGGGGTCCTGCCGGTGGACACTCTACGTGCTCTACGAGTCTGGTTGGTAGAGGTCTTCCTGGTGGACTTGCAGCACTTGGCGAAGTGACCCTGTTTGTGGCAAGTGGTGCATTCAGAGTCCTTTGCTGGGCACCGGGGCGTACGGTGCCAATGACCCTTGTACCCACAATTTGGGCAGGTACTATTTTTTGCTGGGCAATGTCCCACGGCATGTTGACGGGTACAAGACCTACAGGAGGCGGGCAAGTCCTTGGTCAACGGTGGAGACTGACAGCGTTGAGGCGTGTGCTTGGTCATAGCTGTCATCTTCTGGCGGCGTTGGTTCCTCTTGTATGAAGAGAGGATGTTGAGTTGGCTGGGGGCAGCAACGATAGCAGATGCAGCGGCCCTGGAGAACTCAAAGGTTCTGCAGCAGGTGACAAAGTCATCTAAAGATGCCTGGCTGTCGAGGGAGACAAGGCGCTGTACGAGTTCCTCTTCACGCACGCCCAGCAAAAGAATCATCTTAAGCTGTGCTGCAGCACAGGTAGTGCGGTCCCCTGTGCAGAGTTCAACTTCGTCAGCTAAGTCCTTCATGCGGGCGTAGAAGGCAGAGAAGGGCTCACCAGGCGTCTGCTTGCAGGAAAGGAGTTCCCGGCGTCGTAGGGCTTCGTTCTGCGAGTTGCGGAAATACTGCTGTAAAGCGTCGAGGACTTGGACTACTGGCATGGATGAGTCAGGAGGTATTGCCAGAGTGTAATGCAGCAGCCGCTGAACTTCCAGCGAAACACATGTGCGGAGGTATATGTGTTGTGTGGCTGGGGGTAGACTGTGGAGGCCCATTAGCACAGAATAGTCCTCGAACTTGCGACACCACTGACGGAACTGTTGGTAGGTGACGTCGGACTGTAGCTGAGGAGGGCTGGGTATCATAGGTTTACCCATGACTGGAGCAGTAATGGGAGCATGTGGAGATCCTGACGTGGTGGCAACAGGTGGAACAGGCGAAAGCTGGTGAGCAGCTGGTGCTTGCTGTTCTGGGCTTGTTTGCTGTACCTGGAGGGGCTTGGGAGCTATCATGCTGAGTAGCTGCATGAAACGTTCGTTTAGCTGTCGCTGTTGCTCCATTTGAAGACGGTATTCTTGTAGCTCTGCTCGTCGTGCTTCTTCGTCTTGTCGTCGTCTTTCCTCGTCAGAAATGCGGGTGACTTGGAGGTAGTGGATCAAATACTGCAGCTCTTGGTTACCTGGACTGTGCTGTGAGGGGCTGGAAGGGTGAGGGGTGAGAGGGGGTGGGAGGGATGGTGGTACATCGGCCTCACCACTCTCAAGGACGTTTGGCTCGCCGCTGTCATCACTACCATCACCCAAGTCATCATTTCCGGCCTGAAAATGGTCTTCCTGAGGCGTAGCCATATCGAGTTTGGTGTCTTTGACGAGCTGATCTTACAAACAGTGCAATTTTAGTGCCTGAAATGGTGCAACGATTCGTTCTTGGGCGTGAATATCGAAAAAAAAAAACGAATTCTTCTACAGTTCGTGGTAAGTGCATGTGTGGCGGGGGAGGTTTTGCGCGTTGCTGGAACGGCCGCGCTCGGTGATGGCGGTTGAGGCGAGAAGTCCAGTCAGTCACCGATCGGAACTCGGAGGGGCCGGACGCGCTTCGTGTGCTCTCCGGGTTGGCGAGAAAAAATGGTGTTGCACTAGGGGTGATGCTGAGACTCCTGCAAACCTTCCCCACACAATATGCACTAACACTTACACTACCACTTATCACTGCACTATAAAACTGTAGGACACTGTAAGATCCGCGACGAAAATTCAAATTTAGGAGGCGGGAACGACGGTTGCTAGGCACTGAGGGGAGCAAATCGGCGCCTTCCAGGTTCACTTGCAGAGTTTAGACTTATCACTGCGCCATCTTCTGTGTTCCTTTGTCTGTAGGTTCTTGGAAACTCAGATTTGCAAGTGACCTTTATTGGTGCAAAATACCACACAAATCAGAAGTACAAACGGGCAGGTGCAGGACAAAGCAAATGCAACCTGCAGTCTCCTCGGGCTCAGCTGTCTCGCTCTCTGATTGGCTGAGGGGTTTGGTGCCTGCCTGGAATGTCCGAGGGACCATAACTATAAAAGTAAAGTAAGATGCAGGGCTTACAAATAAAATGTTACATAAACCAAATGGTACACTGTATATAATAATAATATCTATACAGTTATCACTATCATTATTATTGACATTGATATTGCCGTGGTCGATGTTGCTTAGAAATAACGGCAATTTCTTGATTTCTACACGAGAAGAATTCTCAGTGACTCGGTGTTCACGGTGATTACGAATTTTAATGTGTACAAGTATGTGCGTTTCTTTCGTAAATGATTTCAGTCTTGCTCATGATGAATATAATTGTTTATGTATATGGGCGTCATAAGAAGATTA
>NC_091559.1:10713396-10714552 GCF_042767895.1 Penaeus vannamei | reverse complement strand
TGATGTTCTCTACGTATATTTTATGATGACTTTGTTTCTTGATGATGATACTGGAAGCAGGATTTCTCGGATTGGGTTATTTTCCCCCATGTGTTTTTATAATGGCAATGACTGTTATGGCGATAAACAAAATTCCACTAATACTGCAACTAATGTTTAAGATATAGTAATGATAATGATATTGATACCGATAAGGAAATCACAAATTTGATAATAATAATGATTCTAATAATGACAAAAGTAACAACCATAATAATTTCATGATAAGGGATTATGCAATGGTTTTAGACTATCAGCCGGTTTGTTAAAATTGTGCCAGGCCCGACCCAATGAATTTTCATAAATACAGATGCAGAAATAAAGGCATATCTGTCTATATATCTGATAGATATACAATTAACTATCTATTTGCCGGGTAGATATGCATGTCCAGACTGATAAATATGCATTTATTTCTTTATTCATGCATGTCAAATATACGAATATTCTTTGGATCGCCCTCGCATAATTTTAGCAAACCGGCCGTAAATTTCTGTTGTTACTTTAACAATAGAATCAAAACAACAATGATATAGAATATTATATACATCATTGATAACTAATATTGAATCTCCCTCCCTCTCTTTCTCTCTCTCTTTCTCTCTCCGCTGACGTTGGCTGTTTTTGACCTTGAGTTTGAAATGATTTTAAAACTTGCATGATGACATAAGACAAAGGAAGATAAGCATCGTGAAAACGTATTTAGATAAGAAACAATCTTCTTAAAGGTTGACTACCTACAGATGTAACACAGTAAGAGTTAAATCCCACGAATAGATTTAACATCAGCAAAAGATGGAGAGACAATAAGAGAGGGAGAGAAAGAGGGGGGGGGGGAGAAGTGAAAAGAAAAAGATAAGTAGAGAAATTTAAAAACGCTCCGAAACACATAATTCATTTTGCTGAAAAGGAAATGAAAGTGAACACAGTACCTCTTCCCACCGGAAACGTTAAAATCTAATCCATATAAGTTTCTTCTTCAACACTAACATATCTATCGTAAGCAAAGAGGGAGAGGCGCATACACGCAGGTAGAGAGAGAGAGAGAGAGATGGAGAAAAAGAGAGAATTAGAGAGAGCGAGGAGCGGGCCCCCGGAGAGAGAGAGGCGTTAGACA
>NC_091559.1:10705896-10708396 GCF_042767895.1 Penaeus vannamei | reverse complement strand
TAGATAAATAGGTAGATAGAGAGACAGAGATGTTAGATAGATAGACAAAAAGAGCCTATCTATCACGCGTGTTTGCAGCCGCAGCCCGGTTTACTTTCAGAAGAGAAAGGCATAAAAGTGAGAGAAAAACGGACACGGAGATCATAGATGCAAAGGAAGAGAAAGGTAAGGAAACATAAAGACGGGAAGGATAAACACGAAAATGACAATAACGGCAATTATCATAATAACAGTGGTAAGGGCGATCAGAGAAATGAAGCAAATAAACACAATGGTAATAAAGATCAGTAATAGCACTTCTAAAAATGGGAATTGGGGTAAATGTGATTGTGTTAACGTTTTTTCTATAAAAAACTGTCTCTTCCTCGCTCTCTCTATCTATTTTTATCTATCCATCTGTCTATTACACGAATAATGATAATAATAATAACAATAATAATAATAATAATAGTAATAATATCGATGGGAATCAAATTTGGCTTCAGATACATTTGCAATACAAGTTTGTTATTAATATTATTAGCATTATTGTTCTCTTTTTGCAGCCTTTACATAAGTGGCGACTCCGATGACAGCAATGCGATTTCTTTTTATGTTCAAATGTAATTGTTACGGAAACATTTTTCTTGATCGCCGAAGCCAAGGAACGAGCGAGGATTCGGAAAAGGCCTTTTCATCTTCTGCGAGAACAGCTGTTCTTCATTTGCTTGATTCTCTTCCGTTTCCTTTTCTTTTCTTACTTCATCAGTTTTTTCGTACAGGGATTTTTATCATTCCCTCTTTCTGTCTTCCTCGAAACCTGTCTTTGTCTCGCTTTGTTCATCCCTCTATCTGTCTGTCTCTGTTTCAGTATCTGCATCTGTGCTTGTATCTGTCTCCCTTTCCCTCTCCCTCTCTCTCTCTCCGTCTCCCTCTCCCCTCCTTTCTCTCACTGTCTTCCCCCTCTCTGTCTGATAACGATATTAGTAATAATAATAATAAAAAAAGAATAATAATAATGATAGTAATAATAATAATAACAATAATAATAATAACAATAATAATATTTATAGAAAGAATAAATCTATAGAATAAATATGAAACAGAAGCATGGTCAGCCGTGGAATAGCGATCGCTTGCAGTGCAACACGATGACTTGCAAATCTCGAGCGTCAGTAAGGTCCCGGATTCAAAATCCGATTTGTCTTTCAGAGTCAGGGGGGGGGGGGGCGTGGCGAATTGGGTGAACAATGGGATGTTCAAATTACACGGAGAAATACATATTGTTGAACAAACATAAAATGAATCTTTGTTTTAGACCTCTCAATATCACTACATTTTTCTTCTCTTGGGATATTTAAAGGTCCTTTAACGACTCATTTCATTCTCGAAATGATAATTATAACAACCATGATGGAAATTAGGACTTGAGAAACGCGGATCGCGGGAGCCCAATTCGCGGCGGGAGAAAATGGCACAAGAATACGCGAACAGAATCATTCTCCAATACGTTCCTCTTGCTGGATTGCCTGTGAGAAAGAGAGAGAGAGAGAGAGAGAGAGAGAGAGAGAGAGAGAGAGAGAGAGAGAGAGAGAGAGAGAGAGAGAGAGAGAGAGAGAGAGAGAGAGAGATGATGTACCGTTTTCACTAGTATTTATCTCCTGGCTCTTTTCAGTTAATGCCTCATGTTTCCAATTATTTATCTATACTGATTGAAAGAACGTAACAGGGATGTACGTACAGCGTATATCTTCTGCTTATATGTTTTTGCTAACAAATCTCTCTCTCTCTCTCTCTCTCTCTCTCTCTCTCTCTCTCTCTCTCTCTCTCTCTCTCTCTCTCTCTCTCTCTCTCTCTCTCTCTCTCTATTTATCTAGCCATCTCTTATCTTAACAATAGATCACATTTTATGGCATTTTTAACGGCTAATTTAAAGATTAGTTTAAAAGTAGCTTTGATTTACTGTTGATTAAACAATCTATTTGTACACGAAATGAGAGATAAAAAACAGACAGCGTACACAAAGAACATGAATTGCCATTGCATTAATAACTTTAAAATTAGATAATTATAAAACTTATTTACGCAACTTTCATGATAGCATTTTGAATTGACTTCGTATAAGTTAAGGTTGGTTCAGAGAAAGAGAGAGAGAGAGAGAGAGAGAGCGAGAGAGAGAGAGAGAGAGAGAGAGAGAGAGAGATGGAGAAGGGGGAGAGAGATGGAGAGAGAGATAGATAGAGAGAGAGGGAGGGAGGGAGAGAGAGAGAGAAATGGAGAGAGAGAGAGATGGAGAAGAGAGAGAGAGAGATGGAGAAGGAGAGAGAGAGAGAGAGAGAGAGAGAGAGAGAGAGAGAGAGAGAGAGAGAGAGAGAAGAGAGAGAGAGAGAGAGAGAGAGAGAGATGGAGAAAAAGAGAGTGAGAGAGAGAGAGAGAGAGATAGATAGATAGATAGATAGATAGAGAGAGAGAGAGAGAGAGAGATGACATGCTATCAAGAAGGATGTTGAAATATAACAAA
>NC_091559.1:10693396-10703396 GCF_042767895.1 Penaeus vannamei | reverse complement strand
TTTGTATATACATGTTTATGTTTACACGCATAAATCTTTAAAACTGTGGATACACTATTTCGTTCATTATCCTTTTTTCTCACATTCTCTTTTTTTTTCATTATTATTATTATTCTGTTTCAGTCTTTCTCTCAACCAATATTTACATCGGAATATTAAACAATGAACCATCCAAGAGTTCTAACGTTCCCGCGGTATAGTGGTTATCACGTGCGCTTCACATGCGCAAGGTCCTCGGTTCGATCCCGAGCAGAAGCAACGAACACTGGTTTTTGAAGAATTTTTGTCTACGTGTCTTACTGAAACATCCGTTGATGCCGCAGTGACCTGGATTGCAGCCTCCACGTCAGAGGATGACCCTCCGAGCGGCATCCGAACGTCTGGCGCCACCGAGATGTTAGAGGATGCCTGTTGCTTCTTAATGAACAGAAGATTGGTCGGATGCCCTTTTTTGTTATGGATATTACCTATTCCTACTGCAGTGTCCATAATTTAGTCTAATTAACGTCAGATCTTACTCAGAACGTCCAGTGCGCATTCCCACATTCGCATTTCAAGCACCCACAATCTCCATACAAATGTAAACATCCAACAGGGAATTTTGCAGCCCACCATGGCTGAGGAAGCACCGCCCTGGACTCTGTTCGTCTCCAAAAACCGGCCGTTTGTTTGAACCAAAGAAACCGCCGTGAATCTGCCCGCCTCACCCCCGGTCGCCTGGGTAGGCCTACATGTGGTCATTTGGGATTTAGGAAACCCAAGTCTAGGCTGGATAACCTGCTTTTATTCGGGAGTTTATAGAAATGCGGAGAGTTTTTTATGCTTCGTGTTATTCTCTTTTCTTTCTTTCTTTCTTTCTTTGTACAGCGTATGTCATATGTCTATAGCTTCTTTTATGCCTAATAATATCCATTCTGTCCAACATAGTTCATCAAAAGAAATCAAAATCTAACTTTTAATAAGGTTCGAATAACGTAGCTAGCATAACTGTTTCGCTGTAGTTAACACGTGATGTTCGCACTGCCACAGATCACCAAAGATGCTAACCTTGTTTACGGTTCGTTTTAACTGGTATAAGCCGGGCGCCCTTGTTAGCGACACGCTATAGTGCTTTTCTCTTGCTGTCTATAGAGCATCGTCACTTTATCTCTTTATATTGATGTGTACATACTTCTAAACGAGGTAAGTATGACTATTCTTTATTGGTTTATTTTGTATGTATAGTTCTATGCGAATGGTATGAAAATGTTCGGACAGTTAACTAGCCATCTCTTCGCATATTCATAATACTATGACACAAAGGCAGCACTCAAGGCCACATCCGTCTTGTAATTCACCATTTGAATCTACTTCCCAACTTACTGAATCAGAAAGTTAACGCTCGTTGAACCAGAGGGAACACCACGCCCAATTAGTGGCAGGTGTGTACAGGTGCTGAACGGCTTCTCGTGGATAGAGTGGATAGCAGTGGATCGTCAGGATGAACAAGAACAGCAAGAACGCGAAGGGAATGAGAAAGAGGAAGAAGGAAGTGAGATAATGAGAGAGAGAGGGGGGGGGGGCAGTGAAAGAGTGAGAGGGCGAGAGAAAGGGAGAGAAGGAAAGAAAGAGAGGATAGAGAGTACAGAGACAGAGAGAGAAAATGGTGGGGGGGGGGAGGAAAAGAAAGATAGATAAAAAGAGAAAAAGAGAGAGGGAAAGAGATAGAAAAAGTCACGAACAGAGAGAAAAGGGTGGCGAGAAGGGAGAGAGTGTGTGTGGAAGAGTAAGGGGGGAGATAGGGAGGAAAGAAGAAGGAGAGGGAGAGGGGGGGGGAGAAATAGAGAGTGAGTAATGGAGAAAGAAAGATAGATAGGGGGAGGGTGAAGAGAGATATAAAAACAGAGGTATATAGACAAAGAGTCGCGAGAGTGAGAAAGATCGGGAATGAGAGAGAGAGATGAAATGAAAGGAATGAAAGAAATATAGACAGTCTGAGAGTGTGCTTGAGAGAGTGAGACAGATAGAGAGAGGGAAGGTGATGGAGAGACAGAAATAAAGTTAGAAAAAGGGGTGAGTGTGAGTGACAGAGAGAGGAGGGAGTGAGATAGAAATAGATAGACAGATAGAAAGGATGTCTGTGAGTAAGAGAGAGAAAGACAGTGAAAGTAAAAGTGAGAGAATGAGAAAAAGAGAAAATAATTTTCGACTCTGATAATAGGTGAAGAAATAAATATAACTATATAACGCAAGCCTCCAGTGTACACATATCAACGGAAAAGGTCCACGCCGAGGCTGATCTCTGGCGTGCATCCCTCGTGTGGGAAACTAGTGCTGGCTGTCTACGTGGGTGTGGGGATTGTGGGTACTTGAAATGCGGATGTGGGAATGCGCACTGGGCATTTTGAATGTGATCTGACGTTAATTAGACTAATTGTGGATACTGGAGAAGAAAGAGGTAATATCCATAATAAAATAGGGCATCCAACTAATCTTCTGTTCATTTTGTAGCAACAGGCATCCTGTAACATCTCGGTGGCGCCAGACGTTCGGATGCCGCTCGGATGGTCATCCTCTGACGTGGAGGCTGCAATCCAGGTCACTGCAGCATCGTCAGTTGTTTCAGTAAGACATAGTCAAATTCTTCAAAATTTTGATCAGCTGTTTCCGCTCGGGATCGAACCGAGGACCTTGCGCATGTGAGGCGCACGTGATAACCACTACACCACGGAACGGTATTAATGAAGAATGTTTCATTTTGTTATATTCTGATGTAAATAGTGGTTGAAAGCGATAGAGAGAGAGAGAGAGAGAGAGAGAGAGAGAGAGAGAGAGAGAGACTGAGAGAATGATAACAATAATAAAAAAACAAAAACAGAAAATATGAGTGAAAAGGGAAAAAGAACGAAAGAGATAGTGTATCCACTATTTCAGATTTATTGTGTGTAAATACAAATAGGTATATATGAATATATATGTATATATATATATATATATATATATATATATATATATATATATATATATATATACACACACACAATGTGCGTGCTCCTATATATATGTATGCTTCTATGTGTGGGTGTTCTCATATGTATACGTAAGTGTATACATGCATGTTTATATTCATATATATATATATATATATATATATATATATATATATATATATATATATATATATGAATATATATATGTCTACATATATATATATATATATATATATATATATATATATATATATAATGTACACACACACACACATACATACACACACACACACACACACACACACACACACACACACACACACACACATATATATATATATATACACACACACACACACACACACACACACACACACACACACACACACACACACACACACACACACACACACACACACACACACACACACACACACACATATATATATATATATATATATATATATATATATATATATATATACATATATACACACACACACACACACACACACACACACACACACACACACACACACACACATATATATATATATATATATATATATATATATATATATATATACATAAGTATATATATGAATATATATATACATGCATATATAAAGATACACAAATATGTACACACACACATATATACAGAAATAGATATATACATATATAAGTGTGTGTGTGTGATATACATATGCCTATGTATACACATACATATTGTTACAAGAAAGTGTACTATAAGAATGTAAGTGTGTTTGTGTTCGTGGCGATGAAAAAGCCCGCCAAAATAAGAGTATGCTCGGGGCGCCGAAAAGCCCGCCAAAAACGCGCCGTTGCGTGATTGGCTGCCTGCAAGGTGGGACGAGAATCCGGAGTCGTGATTGGCTCCGAGAGGGGAGTGGCGGGTTGTTCGAAAAGAGATCTGGAAGAGCGAGGACGGTCCATGACAGTAGCTGCGATCTCGATTGTGCTGCTCTCTCTAAGGAGGACACAGACAGAATAAGGTGATCAAGTTGTGCGCATGTGTGAGGTGACCGCATTTCCTCGGATATAAGTGACGTTCTTGTAAGTAAACCGTGGATTGCTACCTGTTTGTCCTTCACCCCGCCAACTTCATTTAGTGACCTGGGTGCGAATACACTCGTCAAAGGCTGCTCACCGAACCCCGTGGGACAGGCAGTTAAAGAAGTGTAGCATCCTGCCATACAGGGTGGGTTGTGTGAGGCACTTACACGTGAATCTGTCTTTGTTACCTAACATTGGTGTCAGGAGTGGGATTCAGTTGATAATAGTAAGTCCTTTGCACTGGTGGAACGCAATGGCTGATAATATGGCGGACGACAGGACAGAAGGCACTGAGGAAATGGCGGGAGAGCAGGTAGTGCCTACCAGACAGGCAGCAGGCACACCACCTCCATCATCCCCTGTCGTAACAGGGGTGGATTTGGACACCATTATTCGACTGTTGTCACAAACACGGGAGACAATAGAACGGCAGACAGCACAGGCCACTGAAGAGAGAGCGCAGCAAGCAGCACAGCAGTTACAGTCAATGAGTGAATTGAAGTACACACTGAAGGCAGAGCTGGATGCGATGGAAACACGGGTGAGAGACTATACCAATGATGTTTGTGCTCGTGTAAAGTGGGAGGTTAAAAGGGAAGTGGAGGAGCCACTGCAGGCCATGAAACACCAGCTGGCAGCAGTGACAAGGGATGTGGAGGCCTATCGGCAAATGATGGCTTTGTCGGCAGTCTTGACGTCACTGCAGGGGTATGTCTTAGTTGAGGGCAATGCTGCACCATGGGCTCTACGGGAACAAAACCTGACAGAAGTGGCATCAACTTCCTGGTCTCAACAGAATATGGTTGAAGAGGAGGGCCCATCTGCCCCTCCCCTCTTTCCGTCACCCCCGCCGAATACAAAGTGCATTCCAAAGGACCAGCTGGGAATAACGGATGTGGCATGGGCAGCCGTGATCGACAAGCGACTAGCCGAGTATGACGGTAAAGTATCGTGGAATGCGTTTCAAGCCCAGTTCGAGACTGTAGCTAGGAGGCAAGGCTGGAATGATGAGGAAAAGGCATACAAGCTTGTCATCAGCTTAAAGGGCGCGGCTGTAGAGGTGTTAGAGCACTTGACCGCCGCCCAAATGCGATCGTATGCCTGTGTAGTGAGGGCCTTACAACGCCGCTTTGGCCGTCGCCAGCAGCCAGAGGTGTACCACGCTCAGTTAAAGACACGGACAAGGAGGCGGGATGAATCCCTTCCACAGCTGGCACAGGATATCGAAGTGCTGGTGGGTGGGGCATATCCAATGGCCACAGAAGAGACCATTGACATGCTCGCCAAGGACAGCTTTGTGGACGCACTAAATGACAAACAGCTTCAGGTCCATGTGAAGCAAGCAGGGCCGCACAACATACAGGAAGCATTGGTGCGTGCAGCTGAATTTGAGGCTTTCTTGCTCACCACCATGCCAAGCTATTCTATGCATCGTTACAGGGGAGAGATGACAATTAGCCCACGCCACATACATGTGAGGAGGACCATGGCTAAAAGATCCCCTCCCTCAAGGAGAACAAGCCCTGATGGCTTCCGAGGCATTTGCTGGAGGTGTGGACTGAAGGGACACAGGAGGAACGAGTGTACTAGTGGTGGTGCCAATAGTTCTTGCTCGATGGAGGATCACCGTCGCCCCATCTTCCAACCTTGTTGCAGGGCATGTGGAGATCAGGATCTAAGGAGTGCCAGAGACTGGAACAGGGAATATGGCCCAGCTGGGAGAAGGGGCGGCTGCCCAGCAAGATGCCATGTCGCCCCAGTACACAAGATATCAGCAGGTGGTAGCACCCATAGCCATGAGAGTGGCTGGCAAGATCAACAGGCGCCCTGTGGAGATGGTAGTGGACACAGGATCAGAGCTGACATTTATCAGGAAGGATCTGATTGTATCCTGTGGTATACCTAAATCTGGCCAGAAATTATGAGGTGTTACTGGTGATTGTATACCCATGAGAGGCCCAGTGTGGGTGAGCCTAAATGTGGGTGACGTGATAGAACGTTTACCAGTGTTTGTAGCCGAGATGGAGGATCCCTGCTTGCTTGGGCTGGATTACTTGGCACGTGTGGAGGCGTGTGTGGATCTCCAGAGAAGAAGGATGACAGTAAGAGGTCATGAGGTGCCTCTAATCCTGGGAGAACATGCCCTAGTGGCACAGGTAAAGCCGAAGCAAGGGAGGAAACAGCAGAATGTGAACAAGCAACACACTCGGGATAAGGCCATGTGCACAGTTACCAGACTCACATATCCCACTACCACTTCATTTCATCTTGCAACACAAGACACCCTGCAGTCACAAGGAAAGGAGGCTAAGCTAGTAGTGCAACGGGAAGTAATACCAAGCCACCTGGAGGACCTAGTTCAACGGAGCATCAAGCATCTAACAAGTGAGCAAGCAAGAAAAGTGCGACGGTTGCTTAATCAGTATGCAGACGTGTTTAGCCAGGGAGATATGGACTTAGGACGCACATCGATGGTGAAACATCACATTTACACCTGTGATACCCCTCCCATCAAGCAGCCGCACCGTCGAGTACCACCTGCAAAAAGAGAGGAGATGCAGTGTGCAGTACAGGAGATGGCAAAGGCCGGTATTATAGAGCGTTCAAACAGTCCTTGGTGCTCCCCAGTGGTGCTAGTGACAAAGAAGGACGGGAGCAAACGATTCTGCGTGGACTATCGAGCTCTGAACGCCGTCACCGTCACCGATGCCTACCCCTTGCCTCGCATTGATGATACGCTGGACGCACTCTCCAAGGTTCAATGGTTTTCTACATTGGACCTTAAGTCTGGTTACCATCAAGTGGAAGTGCAAGAGGAAGATAAAGAGAAGACTGCATTCTCTTTTGGTCAGGGGCTGTGGCACTTTAATGTCATGCCCTTCGGTCTGTGCAACGCCCCTGGATGTTTTGAACGCCTGATGGAACAAGTACTGGAGGGACTGCAGTGGAAGGTGGCCTTGGTATATTTAGACGATGTGTTGGTGTTTGGGAACACCTTCGAGGAGGAGCTGGAGCACCTGACAGAGGTGCTGTGTCGTTTCAAAGCTGCCAACTTAAAGCTCAGCCCCAAGAAATGCACCCTTTTTCATACGGAGGTGCCATTCCTGGGTCACGTGGTGGGCAGACAAGGAGTGCGGACGGACCCATTGAAAGTGTCAGCAGTGGAGAGCTGGCCAGTGCCAAGGACTGTTGCTGAGCTGAGAAGCTTCTTGGGACTGTGTACATATTACAGGAGATTTGTGCAAGGCTTTGCCACCATAGCTGCACCATTGCATCAGCTGACAAGGAAAGGAGCGAGTTTTGTGTGGGACGAGGCATGCCATCAAGCCTTTGTAGCCCTGAAGCAAGCTCTGGTAGAGGCACCGGTATTGCCATACCCGGATCCTAGTCTTCCCTACATCTTAGACACAGACGCCAGTCAGGAAGGTGTCGGTGCGGTCTTGTCTCAGCTCAAAGATGGCCAGGAGTATGTGGTAGCCTACTACAGTTGCAAGTTTTCCAAGCCTGAGAGAAATTATTTTGTCACTCGCAAGGAGTTGGCAGCCGTGTTGAAGGGACTCTCCCACTTCCACCACTACCTATATGGGGCACAGTTTACAATCCGTGCAGACCATGCTGCCCTGAGATGGTTAAAGACCTTGAAAGAGCCAGAAGGCCAGTTAGCAAGATGGCTTCGGAAGCTGGAACAGTACAATTACCAGGTAGTGCATCGTGCTGGGCGTGTTCATAGCAATGCTGATAGTCTCAGCCGCAGCCCTTGTGAGCCTGATTGTAATCACTGTTTTCGTTGCGAGTCTGAGATCACCTGTCGGAGGTTGGTGGTTAGTGAGAGTATAGCAGAGGCCGATAAGAGGTGGAGAGAGGACCAGCAGAAGGACCAGGACCTGGCACCAGTTATACAGTGGCTCGAAGCAGGCAAGAAACGGCCACAGTGGGAGGCTGTATCCCCGGAAAGACCAGCAACCAAGTTTCTTGTGGATCAGTGGGAGACATTGCGCCTGGAGAATGGTGTATTGCAGCGGAGTTGGGTGGATGCTGCTACCGGAAAGCAATAGTGGTTAATAGTGGCACCACTGTCTCGCCGTGAGGGACTGCTGAAGGAGGTGCACAATGGGAAGACCAGTGGCCACTTAGGGATCAAGAGGACAATGGAGAAGCTGCGGCGGCGCGTGTACTGGGTTGGCCTACGACAGGATGTCCAGGAGTGGTGCAGGACCTGTCAGGTGTGTGCAGCAAAGAAGGGGCCTGCACAGAAGACACGTGCACCTCTACAACTGTACAAGGCTGGGGCACCCTTGGAGCGCATGGCCGTGGACATCGCTGGGCCCTTTCCTTGCACTGAAAGGGGAAACAAATATATTTGTGTGGCCATGGATTATTTCTCCAAGTGGCCAGAGGCTGGAGCCCTTCCCAACCATGAAGCAGAAACAGTCGCAGAATTCCTGGTGACCCAAGTCTTCACCCGCTTTGGGGTCCCAGGTGAGTTACATTCAGACCAGGGCCGGGAGTTTGAGAGTCGGGTCTTTAGGGAGTGTTGTCATCTCCTTGGGATCCACAAGACCCGCACCACACCCCTGCACCCCCAAAGTGATGGCATGGTGGAGAGGTTCAATGCCACCCTGGTCACCCAACTAGCCAAGTATTGCGAGGAGGACCAGCATGACTGGGATGAGTGGGTCCCGTACATGCTGATGGCATATCGTGCAGCGGAACACGAGGCCACGGGGTTCACGCCCTCATGCCTGATGTTCGGCCATGAGATCCGCCTCCCAGTCGACCTCGCAACAGGAAAGCCGCCGGACGAAGGATTGCCTGTACCGCACACCGAATACGTAAGGACCCTGCAGCGTCGCATGGAGGAGACCAGGCACAGAGCAAGTCAGCACCTCAAGATAGCAGGACAAGCGATGGGGCGGCGGTATAACGAACGGGCCAGGGACGCAGTGTACTCCCATGGGGATCAGGTGTGGTTTCACAACCCACGCAAGAGGCCTGGGAAGTCACCGAAGCTCCAGAGTCCGTGGGAGGGTCCGTACACTGTTGTTGAAAGGATATCTGCTGTCACCTACCGCATCGCACCTGCGGGATCCGGCCGGAGAACCAAAGTGGTCCATGTGGACAGACTTTGGAGGCACTCTGGGAAGGGCATGTTCACATGGGGCCCTCGGGTTAGTGACCATGACAATAATAGTGACATTGTGGGAGTGAGTGACGGCGCGAAGGATTGTGACAGTGACGCTAGTGTGGGAGGCGATGATGCAATGGATGGTGATACTGACACTGAGTATAATGATGACCATGATAGTGACATTGGAGCTAATGATGGCATAGGAGGTTTGGTGGTGGACGACCCTTATGTAGCAGTCAAATCACGGCGTCAGAGGCAGCCACCTGTATGGCTTGCCGATTATGATACAAGGAAACGATAAATTTATATATGATTTTCTTGGCATATGTTGCGTCATTTGTATGTGATTTTCTTTGATTATCTTGTTATTCTTTGTGTGGATTTATTTGCATTCTTATGATTTTACTTTCACTTTATTTTATGATCTGTAAGATAGTCGGGTCGACTATTTCTGTGGAGGAGGATAGTGTTACAAAAAAGTGTACTATAAGAATGTAAGTGTGTTTGTGTTCGTGGCAATGAAAAGCCCACCAAAATATGTGTATGCTCGGGGCGCCGAAAAGCCCGCCAAAAACGCGCCGTTGCGTGATTGGCTGCCTGCAAGGCGGGACGAGAATCCGGCGTCGTGATTGGCTGCCTGCAAGGCGAGACGAGAATCCGGCGTCGAGAAGGGAGTGGCGGGCTGTTCGAGACGAGATCTGGGAGAGTGAGGACGGTCCGTGACGGTAGCTGCGATCTCGATTGTGTTGCTCTCTCTAAGGTGGACACATAGACGAAATTATGGTGATTAAGTTGTGCCTGTGTGTGTGAGGTGACCGTCTTGGAG
>NC_091559.1:10675280-10680280 GCF_042767895.1 Penaeus vannamei | reverse complement strand
TGATTGCAACATTGCCCGGGGCTGAAAGACATGAAAAGCTCCGGGCTTAAAAAAAAAGCGCCGTTGCAATCAGTTTTGGTTTTAAATTTCTCTGCATGTGAGAGAGCATTTACAGACATGCAAACATACACATAAACATTGCATACATGGAAATGTATGCGTGAAATGTGGAGGGTCACCGTAGAGTTTTGTGTGTCGGAATAGGATATTAAATGTATGTATATATAGATGTGTGTTTGTGTTTGTGTGTGTGGATGTTAGCGTACGTGCAGTATTTTTTTCCCTCTTTATTGTCGCTTTAATATTTTTATGATGCAAGATATTCTTTCCCATTATTATCATCACGTCATCATCATCATTATAACCATTATCACCATCATTACCATTATCATTGTTATTATATTGTTATTATCACCATTATTGTACATTTTTATTATGCATAAATTTATTATTATTATCATTACTATTACTACTACTGTTGTTGTAATTATTATCTTTCTTATCGTTATCATTATCACAATTGTGTTGTTTTTATTATTACTATTATGATCGTTATTACTTTTATACATGTGTATGTGCATGTTTACATGTCTGTAAATGCTCTCACGAATACAAAGAGAAATCTAAAATCATTGTTATCATAATCATTGTATTGATTTTATCATTATGATGATTAGTATCATTACCTTAATTATTACTATTATCATTATCATCATTACTAATAATGTTTTTTTTTCTTTTCACCATTATGAAAATTATCCATTCTTATTAGTATCATTATTATTATCATTATCATTATCATTATCACTATCACTACTATTGTCGTAATTGTTATTGTTATTATCATTATCATCATCGTTATCATTATCATCATTACTATGATTGCTGTCATCATTATCTTTTTCTTTTATCATTATCAATAATAGTATTATTAGTATCATATCATTATTATTATTGTCATCATTTTATTATTATCTTTATTATTATTATCATCATTATCTCTCTTTTCATTATCCTCATCACCATCATCATTATCATTTTTATTATTATTATTATTGTTATCATGAACATTATCAATACTGTTATCATCCTTATCATTTCTATTTTATTATCATCATTATTATTGTTTTTTAATGAAAAATATGATTATTATCTTTATTATCATTATTGCTATCATTATTGTCCTTACTGTTGTTTTCACTACGACTAATTATTATTTTCATTATCGTTGCGTTTGTTACTTATCACGTGACAATAATGCGATGACACTGAACTTGGTTGCAGGGATGATAAAAGCTGCATTTTGGCGAACCTTTTCAAACCTTAATCCGTTTTGAGCTCTGAGCATTTTTCTCTCAAATTTTGAATGATTCGAAAATCTACGATGAAGGACAGTTTTTTTTTTATTGTTTTGATTTAATTGTTTCTGTTTCCTGGCTGGCTTTGTTTTCGATATTATTGTTGCGATTTCTATTCTATATTCTATCCCATTTAATCTCTGTAAGTTGGGTAGGCGCCTGAATAAATGAGGCACTGACAAGCCTTTCGTCCGAAGCGGTTGAAGTGCCATCGTCTCGGCACCATCGCCTTTGCCTTCGTGTCATCTCGAGCGAAAGCTTTTCTGGAAAATGACACGATTTTCCCGCTCATAGATTGAGACGATTCAGATTATGGCAATTCGTTGTATTGGTAATTACGTATTTGCTATTCATAAAAAAGGATTTAAAGATATCACAAAAAATACAGTGTTCGCTATCAGCTACACACACACACACACACACACACACACAAATGTCAGCCAGCAACGGTGAGTGAAACAGCTGATCAGCTGATCATTTACTGCGAGGAAAAGAAAAAAGGGCATCCGACCAATCTTCTGTTCATTAAGAAGCAACAGGCATCCTCTAACATCTCGGTGGCGCCAGACGTTCGGATGCCGCTCGGAGGGTCATCCTCTGACGTGGAGGCTGCAATCCAGGTCGCTGCAGCATCACCAGCTGTTTCAGTAAGAATTTGTAGAGTCAAATGCTTCAAAAAAAAAAAAAAAAAAAAAAAAAAAAAAGACAGCAATTGTTTTCGCTCGGGATCGAATCTTGGACATTGCGCGTATGAAGCGCACGTGATAACCACTACACCACAAGAACAATAAAATCATAGGATGCTCCTTGATTTAATATTCCGATGTAAATAGTGGTTGACAGAGTGTATCCACACTTTCAAAGATTCATGTGTGTAAACAAACACATATATACCAATGTATTTGGACAATGTGTGCTCCTATATATGTGTTTGTGTTTGTATGTGTGTTCGCATATGTATGTATATATACATTGTGTGTGTGTGTGTGTGTGAATATATAGATATATACTTATACTGAACCTACACACACACACACACACACACACACTCACTCACTCACTCTCACACACACACACACGCTATTCTCTTTCTTGCTTTCTGTTTTCTCTCGGTAGCCTCCCCCGCTCTCTTTCTCTCCATCTTTCACTCTCGCTCTGTCTCCCTGTGTCCTCTCTCTCTTCTGTATCTCTCTTTCTCTCTCATTCCCGCTCTTTCTCACTCTCGCGACTATTTGTCTATATACCTCTCTTTATATCTCTCTTCACCCTCCCCCTGTCTATCGTTCTCTCTTTCTCCATTACTTTCTCTACCTCGTCTTTCCTCCCGAACTCCCACCTTACTCTTCCACACAAACTCTTTCCCTTCTCACCACCCCGTTCTCTCTTTGTGTGAATTTTTTCTTCCTCTTTCCCTCTCTCTCTTTCTTTCTTTTTCTCTCTTTCAGACGCTATCTATTTCTCCCTCCCCCCACCATTTTCTCTCTCTGTCTCTGTACTCTCTCTCCTCTCTTTCTTTCCCTCTCTCCGTTACTCTCGTCCTCTCTCTCTTTCACTGCTCCTCCATGTATATACATGTATGTATACATGTATATATATTCCTATATATCCGTAAATGTATATATATATATATATATATATATATATATATATATATATATATATGTGTGTGTGTGTGTGTGTGTGTGTGTGTGTGTGTGTGTGTGTGTGTGTGTGTGTGTGTACATACAAACACACATATATATACATACACACACATATATCTCTGTATGTGTTTGTGTGTGATATACATATATGTATATATGCACACATATAAATTAATAAATATACACATGTTGCATGCCAGGGGAAAGCGTTATTTAATATCGTTTAAATTCTTAAAAATGATTTATAGTAAATGTATATATGCAGTATATATATGTAAATTATTATTGCTAGAGCTGGCGGTAAAGGATCAACTTTGTTACCTTTCAATGGAAAATGTCTGTTGCACTTATGAGAAAAGTCAAAGGCCTAATATTGCTTTTTATTAACAGGATAGCTTTCTCTGCCTCGAGGCAGAAGATTTAAAACAAACACACAAGCATAAACTACGGTGACAATAATAGGGGACGAAGAACTGCAATTCACTGCAGGAGAACCGCAATTATTATTTTTTTCCTTTCGTTTGTAATAGGCGTTTCATTTCGGTCTTCGCTGACTTCGGTGTTCATTAATCATCCTTGGAAAAAAGTTGCACATGCGGTTAGGAATAACATAGTTTTTATCCGTCATTTTAACATAGATGGTATTATAAGCAGTCATGTTCGGTTCGATCTCGAGCGGAAACACCTGGCAATGTCTTTTTCATTTCTACACATCTACCATTCTTTACTTTTTTTCTCTCTCTTTCGGTAATCCTCATCTATTTCTCTATTTCATTTCTTTTCGCTCACTGCCATCCTCCCCCCTATTATCTCTTTCTCTCTGGCATTAACTAGTACTTATATATATATATATATATATATATATATATATATATATATATATATATATATATATATATATATATATAGAGAGAGAGAGAGAGAGAGAGAGAGAGAGAGAGAGAGAGAGAAAAGAGAAGGAGAGAGAGAATCTGAATGGAATTTAAAACATTAAAGTTTTACAAACATCATTTCATGCAGAAAATTATAGTTTATCGCATTTTTGACACATTTTCTACTTTCACTTTTTGTCATTTTCACACCTAACTTTTTTCCCTAGTTATTGTTTTGTTCCTCATGTATATTCTTTGTGTTTCGCCTTTTTCTTTTACCTTTCTTGTTCGATTTTACCTCACACACAAATTCATTGACATATTTACACACATGAATGGAGATCAAATTTCAGGGACATATTTCTGTACATTTGAATATACGTATATTTTACAAAGAAATATATCTTATTTTGACGTCCTACACTGAAATAGGAAAAAAAATAGCAGCTTGAGTTGCACATAGCCCACACGAACACACTCAAGTACAAACACATACATAAAAATACACAATAAGGAAAAACTGATTGCAACCCGGCGGGCGTCTCTTTTTGTGCCCGGGGCTTTCCATGTCTTTCAGCCCCGGGCGAGGTTGCAACCAGAGGGAGCACTTTTGGCTCCCTTTTGCAGATTCGAACTCGCGATCGCGGGTTTCGAATCTGGCGCCCTTACCCTCTCGGCCACGGTGACGAGGGGCAGAAGGAAAGGGTTGGGAGAGGTATTTATGCGCCCTTCCGGAAAAAAACAAGACCCCGGTTGCAATATCTTTTCCTTTGCTACGTATTTGTGTGAATATGTGTTTGTAATCATGTGAGTGTGTATGGGCCATGTGCAACTCATGACTGTTCAATAAAAAACACCATTTTTTTATGTGTCTGTGAAGGACGTAAAATAAAGTTCCGCGGCTGATCATGCTTCTGTTTCAGTTTGATTTTATTCATTCTTTGCGGGAACTTGCGTTGTTGACAGTAAGTTTCGTCTACATATCAGGGAAAAGAATGCGAAAAGAAAAAAGAAAATATATATATACATAGCGTCCCGGGTCTACGGTTTTAAAGATTTTTGCACTAACCGTTACACAGTCGCTTTCATGAAAATGGGGTTCGTTTATGTTTGATTGTCCACAAACA
>NC_091559.1:10637780-10670280 GCF_042767895.1 Penaeus vannamei | reverse complement strand
TAATTTTAACAATAATAATGATGATAATAATAACTATAATAATAGTAATAATAACAAGGACAATAATAATGATGATAGTGCTAAGAATAACATTGTTAATATTATAATGAAAATTATAATAATAATAGAAATGATGATAAAGATGATGGTGATGATGTCCATGTTAGTAACAACACAACTGTCATAGATAATGAAATAAAGAATGATGATTAAAAAATAGTGATATTACCTTAATCTTTGCCAATGTCCTCTATAATGATGATAACAAAAGTATAGATAATTATGTTGGTATTGAAGGTGATAATGATGTGTGATGATGACAATGCTGATGGTGATTTTGATAAGGCGACTAAAGATATCAGAGGTGTTGACTGGAATGAAATGAATTTATACTAAGGGCAATTGTAATGATGTTAATAATGAAATCAATGCTAATGATAATGGTGATAATTACGATGGTGCGATATTGGTCAAAGAAATAGAAATGGTTACGATAATAACGATAGCGATCACTTTGATTACCTCAAGAATGAACTTACAGACGTCATTAAGAATAGTTGGTGTAGTTATGGAAATAATGAAAATTATACTCAGCGAAAATTATAACAGCGAAAGTACAAGAATTGCAATATGACAGCGACATCAATGATCAGGGAGAAGAAGAAATGAAGAAACGGAGGGAACAGGGAAATGAGAAAGAAGAAAATGAAGAAAAAAAAAAAAACGGATAGATAAATTCATGCATACATAGATAAATGGATAAATATACATAAAAAATTATATATATATATATATATATATATATATATATATATATATATATATATATATATATATATACATATATATATATACATATATATATATAATAGATATATAAAAAGAGGGGGAGGGGGGGGGTATTATCAAAGGTTATATTTCGTGGCGTCAATGTTTATATTCCGAATGCCAAGGGGGGTGGGTGAGGGAGGGAGAGATACACAGAGGGAGGGAGAGATAGACAGAGAGAGGGATGGAGAGGGAGAGTAATAGATAAATAAATAATCTAGTGAAATTCCATTTGCTTCAGTGGATATTCTTGCTGTGACATGCTGTTTATTTGCTTCTAAATTTAAAATCCGCGTGTAAACCCACAGCCATGCAAATTCTTAGTCTCTTATTTTTGAGCGAAGAGAAAAGATACTGTCAGGCACTCTGCTTCCTCTAGTAGCAATTGCCATTTATTTCTTATCCATCTCTGTATGTCTGGAGGGAAAGGGAATAAAGCGGCTGTTACTGTACCTGCATTTGTTTTCATTTTATGTAGAATTATGTCTCACTTACCAAAGAACGAAGAGCTATTCAATAAAATAGCTGTATTCATTTAAAAAAATATATATATATTGTATTCTGAATTCAAGGCAAACTACTAGTATATTCTCGATATTTATAAATACCTAGCATTCAAATATACAGTAATCTGAGCCGCAGTAATTTTTGTTATGCTAACAATTCTTTTGTATACATGCTATGAAAGTTTCAGGTTTATAAGATTATGAATAGGATTCATCAAATTTAAGAAACTAAATAATCACACACAAAAAAGATATTCAGTATTTATTTTTTACAAGCGACCTGAAGTGGTGATATATATATCACTAAGTTAGGAGGGGAAAATTATACCTGACTCTGGCCTTTTGACGTCTCATTTGTGAAGGATAACAGCAGGTTCCAGCATTGCCCGAAGGAAAACACACGACAATAATACGGTCACCCGAGAGAAAAATAGGGTGATATATGAACTGATCACGATAACAATGGCAATACCAAAATAACAAAATTAAAATTCGATATCAGTGATAGCAATGGTAAAATGATGTATTAATAATGCCAATCATAACAGCAGAAATTGTTATATAATAAAGGCACGATGATAATGATACTGATAATAACGGTAATGATAGTATATTATAGTAGAATGGTAATGATAACAATAATGCTGATAATGATGATAATGATATTGATGATGATAAGAGTATAATTTGGACCTCAGTCAGTTTTAACCTGGAGCTTTAAAAGAAATCATAATATCAAGACTTTATGAAGTCAAACGCCTGAAAACCCATTGAAACACTGCTGGATACTGTGCAAAATGTAAACGTGAACATGTGATATTCTAAAAATAGCCCGGCCTGGTGTCTCTGTCACTGTATCTATCTCTCTCTCCCTACCTTCTTTTCTCTCTCTTATACGTTCTTGTCTCTGTCTCAATCACTCTTTCCCTCTCTGTCTCTGTTTCTCTCTCTTTATCTTCCTTTCCTTCCCTCTCTGCTTGTCTGTCTCTATTCTCCCTTTGTCTGTCACTGTCTGCCTGACTCACACACACACACACAACTCTCTCTCTCTCTCTCTCTCTCTCTCTCTCTCTCTCTCTCTCTCTCTCTCTCTCTCTCTCTCTCTCTCTCTCTCTCTCTCTCTCTCTCTCTCTCTCTCTCTCTCGCTCTCTCTCTTTCTCTCTCTCTCTCTCTCTCTCTCTCTCTCTCTCTCTCTCTCTCTCTCTCTCTCTCTCTCTCTCTCTCTCTAAAATAGGGCTTGTGGTGTGATATATTCCGATTTTTTATTTCTCATGCTGTTAACAAAGAAAGAAAGATAAATGAAATAGCAATTTTAAAAGAAAAAAAATATATTTTAGAGAAGGCAAGACAGCATGGTTTTTAATCGATACTGAACACTAGATTTCGACCGCTGACAAAGTCAAATGATATTGATGAGTCATAAATAATACGAACTCATTTTTTGTTTAATCAAATTGCATACATGTTTGTGGGAATGAAGGGATTAGAAAAATCTAAATAAATAAAATATTTTCTCTGAGCGACCTGGAGCCATCAATCCGTTCAAATCAATCAAATACAAATATGAATGAATAAGCATAAATAATAGGAATGATAATGAGAGGATTAATATCAATTATGTTTATGATGATAACATAATTATCATTATAATGGAACGATAACTATGATAAAGATAATAATGATAACGATAGATAATAACATTATGGTTAAGACAATGATGATAAGAATACAATGATATTAATGAAAAAAGAAAGTTGACGGGAAAGCCATTTGATCTCCCATTAAGAATATAGATATTTTCAGTCGTAAGCATGTTTTACAGTGCATTTTTTTTTTGTTTTTTTTCGGTTGTTAATCTTTGTTAATCCATTGCAACGATTCATAATAATGAAAAAAATGCATTTTCGATCTTACATTTTAAGTAAAAACTGATTGCAACTCGGCGCTTTTCATTTCTTTTTTAAAGCCCGGGGTTTTTCATGTCTTTCAACCCCGGGCAATGTTGCAATCAGAGGGAGCATTTCTTTTTTGCTCCCTTTTGTGGATTCGAACCCGCAACAGCGTATCCGAGACCCGCTGTTGCGGATTCGAACTGGCGCCTTACCCACTCGGCCACGGTGGCCGAGGGGCAATGGGAAAGGTTTGGAAGTGGTATTTGTGTTACATCTTTTTGAAAAAGACAGGGAGAGAGAGAGAGAGAGAGAGAGAGAGAGAGAGAGAGAGAGAGAGAGAGAGAGAGAGAGAGAGAGAGAGAGAGAGAGAGAGAGAGAGAGAGAGAGAGAGGGAGAGAGAGAGAGAGAGGGAGAGAGAGACAGAGAGACAGGGAGACAGAGAAAGGCAGAGAGAGAGAGAGAGAGAGAGAGAGACAGACAGACAGACAGGCAGACAGACAGACAGATAGAGAGTGTATGCATGTGCTTGTGCGTGTGCATGTGTATTTATGTTTATGTCTGCATGTGTATGTGTGTTTGCGTGGGCGTGTTCGTGTGTATGTGCGTGTGCGTGTGTATGTATGTGTGTGTATGTGTGTGTTTGTTTGTTTGTGTGTGTATGTGTGTTTGTGTGTGCGTTTGTATACGGGTGTGTATGTGTATGTGAGTTCATTTGCAGTACGTGTGTGTGTCTCTGTGTATGTGAATGCGTCTGTATACGGGTGTGTATGTGTATGTGAGTTCATTTGCAGTACGTGTGTGTGTCTCTGTGTATGTGAATGCGTCTGTATACGGGTGTGTATGTGTATGTGAGTTCATTTGTTGCACGGGTATGTGTGTGTACGGGTATGTTAAAGGCGACTGTGTTAACGACTGCACCACGTCGACCACGTTCTTTGTTTAGATGAAATTGAATAAATCAAAAAAGGAAAAGGAAGCGAGAATTCAACAATTATCAGTCAAGGCAGGAAATCAGAGAGAAAATGGGGAAACGGGGAAAGAGGAATTAACAGAAATATCAAATAGATGATAAAGGGAAAATGTCAGAGAGACAAAAAGAGAAAGAAAACAAAACAAAACAAAGGGGTTAAAAAACTGTGAGAGATTAGAAAGAATAATCAGACACTCAAAATAGATTTTTAAAGAAATTAGAAATAGATTTCTAAAGAATGGTCTTGTAATTATGGTAAGATGTGTGTTTGTTTGTTTGTGATTATTTGTTTTACAGCGAACTTGTGTAGCCTCTCAACCCCATGAAACGAAGCTTCTATTAAGTTTGTGTATTTACCTTTTCACATCCGGGGTTTCGCGTAATCCTTAAAATCCCAAGGGAATCTCAGCTCCGAAGGGTTATGCGCATCATACTGACATATCAATGCCATGAAAATTATCAGAAACAAACAAAATACTATCTTGACATCAAACTTTGACTTCCTACGAGGGAAAGCAATATACATTTTAACTTAGCCTTAAAATAGCTACGTTTGGGTTAGGAAACTGCAGTCGAGTTCTGAAACACCGAAGAGAACTGACCACTGTCATGAGAACCGTTTTTCGTTTCGCATTTTTCAGTCATTAGATGCTTGATGTGTGTGTGTGTGTGTGTGTGTGTGTGTGTGTGTGTGTGTGTGTGTGTGTGTGTGTGTGTGTGTGTGTGTGTTAATCGACTGGTTTTACACCTCCAGCTTTTATAAAAATCATGTGCAAGACTTTCATTATGTCATTTTTCAGATTGAAGATAATAATTGACAAGAAAAATAAGTAAATTTCAGTTTTAGTGACAATGTGCCTAACATTAATAGGCGAGCGGAGCACACTCTTCTTAAAGCAATGTAGAAAAAAAAATGCTGAATTACACCAGCCGGGACTCGAACCTCGGTCTCTCACGTAAGAGGCGAATATTCTGCACTTGAACCACTAGTATTTGTCTTAATAATTGTCCACAAATTGTTGTTTTGCTGCAAATACAGTTTATTTGTACTGCAGTTTTGGTGCTTAACAAAAATATTGATATGAATGGTATTCGGTGGTTGTGGTAGAATTTAACTCCATCTGAAGACATGTTAACACGACTAGAACTGATATTTATATTCTAATAGACCTTCTGATAATAAACTACCGTAACAATAAATAGGACTAATAATTGCAGTAGATCTGAATCATATAATGAGTATAATATAACACAATCGATGTATTTTATGTGTATACATGGCACCCTCTACCTTTGTCGTCATCGCGTCAGCTGTGAAGGCGCGGGGGCCATTTGTACTTATCGAAGAGAAAACTGCAGAAAGCAAGCAGGAAACGGCTCAACCATTTGACACCATGTAAAATAGTGTCAGGCAAGTATTCCATTTCATTGCTGATACTGAGTTATCCTGAACAAATGTGAAATTGGAGTATTGTCCGCGTCTCACGAGGGCACCCAAGCCCTGATTTAGTTATAATTAGATATTTAAATTGAACCAAAAACAGAGGTTATGAGGAGGTTTATAACATTATTTAATTCGATAGGTCTGAGAGAGAGAGAGAGAGAGAGAGAGAGGATAACACAAGAAAACACACATGAATTCATACATTATGCAAATACAGTACAACTAAATCCATCTATTGCCCTATGGCACCTTAGTGCAGTGGTTAGCACGGTCGCCTCTAAAGGGACAGACTCGGGTTCGATCCCCGATGGAGACCACTAATTCATTTATGCACAAATCCGTGATTTTCTAATATTTCCTATACAATCATCATTTTTATCTTTATTTCTGGTTGCTTATCTGCCTTTATCCTTTTACTTCACACTGCATATTTTTTTCGCTGTTTTGCTTTTCTGTTCACTATCACATGTATGTTAAGAAAGACAGCAAATTAGCCGAGAAAAAATTCCATGCCACTAATATTTAAATAACGAAAAATTACACTTTTCTCTCCCTCTTCATGCCTCTCCCCTTTCTCTCTCTCTTCATCCTCCCCCCTTTCTCTATCTCTCCTTCCCTCGCAAACACATTCTCTGTCTTTCTCTTTATATATCAGTACCCCCCCCCCCATCTCCTCCCTCTCTCCCCCTTTCTTTCTCCTTCTCTTCTCCCCCTCCTCTCACTCATTCTTTCTTTCTTATTATTACTGGCAGCAGTATTATTATCATCATAATCAATATCATGTCATCACTTTTATCACCGTTATTGTAATTTCAATTATATATTAACAATGCTGTAATAATCTACCATTATTATTAGTAGTAGTAGTGTGTGTGTGTGTGTGTGTGTGTGTGTGTGTGTGTGTGTGTGTGTGTGTGTGTGTGTGTGTGTGTGTGTGTGTGTGTGACATCCGTTTGTCTTGTCTGCGAGTATTTGGAGCCACAGAAGAATTCACATTTAGAAAAGAAATTTTATAAGCTGAGAGAAGGACGGATACGTCAGTTGTGAAGGCGCGGGGGCCATTTGTACTTATCGAAGAAGAAACTGCAGTAAGCAACTGGGAAACGAGCTTAATTAACATTTGACACCATGTAAAATAATAGGCAAGTATTCCATACCATTACCAATGCAGAGTTATCCTGAACAAATATAAAATTTCAGTATCGTTTCCCGCGTGTCATGAGGGCAATTTAGAGACAGTCCTTACGAGGGCGGGGCACCCAACCCTGATTTTATCATTAGTGGGTATTTTAAAGGAGCCAAGAACATAGTGGATAAGGGGCTGAAGTATGACTGTGATTATAAGCGTATGATGACACATCACATAAGAATATTTATTTATCCTTTCTATTATTTTCCAATATCTATTAGTTTTAAGACGTGATTTTAACACGTAGACAATTATAAGAATGTACACACCGTATTGCTACAATGATTATTAAATGTTTTATTTAAGAATTATACTCATTAGATCATTAATACATAAAAATAGATTGTATAGACTACATTGAGAGAGAGAGAGAGAAAGAGAGAGAGGGGGGGGAGGAGGGAGAGAGAGGAGAAGGAAAGAAAGAGAGAGAGAAATACAACACAAAAATGTAACATAACCTACAAAACACTGCAAATCTAATGCAGCAAAATCTACGAAAAGTGATATGTATTCCTGGTGTAGTGGTTAGTACGGTCGCCTTTAAGTGCTGCATTTGTGTCATAGTATTAATAATATGCGAAGAGATGTTTAGTTAACTGTGCGAGCGAGAGACATTTTCATGCTACACGCATGGGAGTATATAGATAAAATAAACCAAATAAAAATAATCATATTTGCATGCCTCGTTTCGGTTTATTTACACATTAGATTGAGATAAAATAATGATGTTACATAGACAGCAAGACAAAAGCACTGTAGCGTGTCGCTAACAAGGGCGCCCACCTTATACTGGTTAAAACGAACAAGGTTGGCATCTTAGGAGGATCACGTATTAACTACAGCGAAACAATTAGGCAAACTACGTAATTCAAACCTCATTATAAGTTAGATCTTTATTTCTTTTGATGCACTATTGTGGACAGAATGGATATTCCTCAGGTATAAAAGAAACTATAGACATTTAAAGTATATGCTTTGGTAAATAAATAAATAAATAAATAAAATAAAATAAAAGCAGAGTATCCAGCCTAGACTTTTGTTTCCTAAATCTTAAAATAATCATATGTAGGCCTACTTACCTTGAGCACTTGAAATGCTAATGTGGGAATGCGCACTGGGCATTCTGAATGTGATTGGCGTTAATTAAACTAAATGTGGACACGGCAGTAGAAAGAAGTAATATCCATAACAAAAAAGGGCATCCGACCAATCTTCTGTTCATTAAGAAGCAACAGGCATCCTCTAACATCTCGGTGGCGCCAGACGTTCGGATGCCGCTCGGAGGGTCATCCTCTGACGTGGAGGCTGCAATCCAGGTCACTGCAGCATCCCCAGCTGTTTCAGTAAGACGTAGACAAAAATTCTTCAAAAAAAGATTGCAAATGGTTTCGGTTGGGATCGAACCGAGGGCCTTGCGCGTGTGAAGCACACATGGTAACCACTACACCACAGGAACAAAGATGCTTCATTATTTAATATTCCGATGTAAATAGTGGTTGAGAGAGTAAAAAAAATAAATAAATAAAAATAAAAATAAATAATAATAATGAAAAAAAAAATAGAATGTGAGAAAAGAGGATAAAGAAAGAAATAGTGTATCCACACTTTCAAAGATTCATGTGTGTAAACAAACACGTATATACAAATGTATATGAACAATGTGTGTTCCTATATATGTGTTTGTGTTTGTATGTGTTCGCAAATGTATGAATATATACATAGTTTGAATATATATTCATGTGTGTATATATAAATATATCTATATATATGTGAATATAGTGTGTATATGTGATTATATAAATATATACTTATACTGAACCTACACACAAACACGCCATTCTCTATCTTGCTTTTTATTTTCTCTCGGTAGCCTCCCCCGCTCTCTTTCTCTCCATCTTTCACTCTCGCTCTGTCTCCCTGTGTCCTCTCTCTCTTGTTTTTATTTCCTTGTTATTCTCTCTCTCCACGAGCTCTCTCCCTTTGCCTCTCTCTTATTAACCAGTAATTCCATCAGAACATATAAGAAGGAACATCCCTCATCTATATCGTCTCCAGAGTATAGTGGTTCTCACGTGCGCTTCACACGCGCAAGGTCATCGGTTCGATCCCAAGTCAAGACAATAAAATGATATCTTTATTTGTAAAAATGAAAAATAATCATTACTATATACCGCTTTTAGGTATTTTCCTTGGCATGCTTTGTTAATTGCTATAAATAGATTAATAATAAGATGCGCCAAGACGTGGCTTCTTTCCCTCGCAGTAAATGATCAGCTGATCAGCTGTTTCACTCACCGTTGCTGGCTGACATTTTTTTTTTTTTTTTTTTTTTTTTTTTGTAACTGATGATAGCGAACAGGGTATTTTTTGTGATATCTTTAAATCCTTTTTTATGAATAGCAAATACGTAATTACCAATACAACGAATTGCCAAACTCTGAATCGTGTCATTTTCCAGAAAAGCTTTCGCTCGAGATGACACGAAGGCAAAGGCGATGGTGCCGAGACGATGGCACTTCAACCGCTTCGGACGAAAGGCTTGTCAGTGCCTCATTTATTCAGGCGCCTACCCAACTTACAGAGATTAAATGGGATAGAATATAGAACAGAAATCGCAACAATCATATCGAAAACAAAGCCAGCCAGGAGACAGAGATAATTAAATCAAAACAATAAAAAAAACTGAACTTCGTCGTAGATTTTCGAATCATTCAAAATTTGAGAAAAATGCTCAGATCTCAAAACGGATTAAGGTTTGAAAAGGTTCGCCAAAATGCAGCTTTTATCATCCCTGCAACCAAGTTCAATGCCATCGCATTATTGTCACGTGATAAGTAACAAACGCAACAATAGTGATAACGAAAATAATAATTAGTCGTAGTGAAAATAACAGTAAGAGCAATAATAATGATAGCAATAATGGTCATAAAGATAATAATCATATTCTTTCATAAGAAAAACAATAGTAATAATAAAAAAATTGTAATGAAAAGGATGATAACAGTATTGCTAATGTTAATGATAACAATAATAATAATAATATAAATGATAATGCTGATGGTGATGATGATAATGAAAGGAGTGATAATGATGATAATAATAAAGATAATAAGATGAGGATAATAATGATAATAATAATAATGATACTAATAATACTATTATTCATAATGATGAAAGAAAAAGATAATGATGACAGCAATCATAGTAATGATGATAATGATAATGGTGATAATAACAATTACGACAATAGTAGTAATAATGATAATGATAATGATAACAATAATAATGATACTAATAAGAATAGATAACTTTCATAATGATGAAAAAAATAAAATAATATGCGTGAGAGCATTTACAGACATGTAAACATACATATACACATGTATAAAAGTAATAACGATGATAAGAGTGATAATAAAAACAACACAATTGTGATAATGATAACGATAATAAAGATGATAATAATGATAATTTCAACAACAGTAGTAGTAATAGTAATAATAGTAATAATAATAATAATAATAATGATAATAACAATTCTATGCATAACAATGGAAATGAACAATGATGATGGTAATGACAATGATAATGGCAATGATGGCGATAATGGTTATAATGATGATGATGTGATGATAATAATGAGAAAAAATATCTTGCAACATAAAAATATTAAAGCGAAGACAAAGAGAAAAAAAAATACTGCACGTACGTAAACATCCACACACACACACACACACACATCTATATATATTTACATGTCTGTAAATGCTCTCACGCATGCAGATAATTTAAAATCAAAACTGATTGCAACGGCGCTTTTTTTTTAAGCCCGGAGCTTTTCATGTCTTTCAGCCCCGGGCAATGTTGCAATCAGAGGGAGCATTTTTTGCTCCCTTTTGGGGATTCGAACCCGCGACCGCGAATTCGGATATGCGGTCGCGCGTTCGAATCCGGCGCCTTTACCCGCTCGTCCACCGTGGCCGAGGGGCACTGGAAGTAGGTTGGGAGGGGTATTTATATAACATGTTTTTGATAGAGTGAGAGAGAAAGAGTGAGAGAGAGGGAGGGAGAGAGAGAAAGAGAAAGAGAGAGAGAAATAGTGTGTGTCTTTGTATATATGTGACAGAGAGAGGGAGAGCGTCTGCGTCCGTGTCGTGTGTGTGTGTGTGTGTGTGTGTGTGTGTGTGTGTGTGTTAACGATTGCATGAGCGTGTCCGTCTGGGTGTCATGTGTGGGTATTAGGGTTTGTCCGTGTGTGTGTGTGTGTGTGTGTGTGTGTGTGTGTGTGTGTGTGTGTGTGTGTGTGTGTGTGTGTGTGTGTGTGTGTTTGTGTGTGTTTGCAGCGGGTCAATTCAGACGCCCTTTAGCGAAGCAACTGATTGTGATCCAATATTGATAATGATAACGACAATAATATTGATGATAATAATATTAACATTGTTAATGATAGTAATAGTAACTACAATAGTGATAGTAATAATAATGATAATGAAAGCAAAAACGAAAATGATAATAACAACAAAATTAGTAATGATGATAATGATAATAAAAGTGAGAACAATACTAATATAAATACTAAAAATTATAATTATAAAAAAGAAATAACAATAATAAAAATATATTTAATGATACCAATAGTAATAATAATAAAAGTGGCGATGCTATTTATCATAATGATTATAACAATAATAGTAAAAATGATAACAATACACTCATGAAAATAACAAAAACAGCAACAACAATAGTGATAATGATAATGATAATTAGTAGTAGTGATAATGATAATGATAATAGGAAAAGTAAGAAGAAAGACAATAGCAACATTGGTCATGATGGTAATATTGATAATAAATATAATTATAAATTTCACAATAAGAGAAAGAAATAATGATGATAATAATAAAAATATGTTAATAATGACAACAGTAATGATATGGTCCTCTATAGTAAGTCATAGATGATCATCTTTATCTGCCACTTTTATCAAAGAAACACTAGCACTACTAGTCGTAGCGTTAGTAGCAGTAGTAACGACATAAAAGTAATAATAATAATGATAATGACACTATTACAACTACCATTGACAACAACTACAACAGGAGAAGGGGCTAACAAGGAAGGAAGAAAAAAAAACGTGTATGGAACAACAATGACAACACTTTTTCTCTATCCATTTAACGACAGATGTGAAGGCATTAGAGAAGAAACTGAATTCATCGGAGCTTCTGTCCTATTCCTCTTCCTCCCCAATTATCACATTCCTCGTGTCTGCATTTCTCTCTGCAACTCACGATGTCTCGATGTCGCGTCTCTCGAACACATCGCGGCTCCTTCTGTCAACGTGAAAAGGTCGGCGATACAGCCATGAGAATTAAGTGATTTTGCCTCATTGCCTAAATTATTGCAACTGAATGAGTGGCCGATAATTTGCAAGGATTCCTGGCTAATTCCTCACTGTTCCTTTTCCCTTCTTTTTCCAACTAGATGAACACAGGGCGGAGTCGACGTTGAGTGCGAAAATAAATAAAAGAGGCTGGAATCCTTAAATATTACTGGAACTTTCTCCCTTTTACTTTGTTTGCCAGAAGGTTCTGCGATTCTTGGAGGCCGATGCACGCCAGAGATCAGCCTCGGCGCGGACCTTTTCCGTTGAACTGAATTCACGGAAAGGCGAGAGAGCAGTCTTATCATGGGAGACGGACTGCTCATTCCGTGGACAGTGGAGGAATGCGTTATAAAACTATGTTCGCTGTATCATCAGAGTCGAAAAATGTTTTTTCTTTCTTCTGAATGCTTTACTCTTTATCTCTCTTTCCTAGACTTATTTTGAAAAATCAACTAAAATACCAAAATGGTAAGAAAATGACGGAAGATGACTGAGTAACAGACTGAGCATTCTCTAATTGTCCCCCACTCCCTTCTTCCTATTGTTATTCTTCGCTTTTCATTCCATCATCCCTTGCACCCTTTGCACGGTGAAATGGCAGCTCACTGACGGGACTGTTTCAGCGGCCTATTTGGTTAGTCCTTATCCTTGCAAGTTCCGTTTCGAATCATCACATCCAATGATGATGTACAAGAATGAGAAAGCCGTCACGTGACAGAAGAATAAATACAAACGTATAGGAGTTTATTACTACAAAATTGCACGAGTATTATTTTCTCATGTAGTTACATCAACATTTATTTTAATCAAGATACGATGAATAATACCCTTGAATTTTTTTTCCGCTCGGGATCGAACCGAGGACCTTGCGCGTGTGAAGCGCACGTGATAAGCACAATATTACGGAAACGATGTAAATAACATAGTCCTTTATTTAATGTTCTGATATCAGTACTGGATATGAGAGGGGGCGGAGACAGAGAGCGAAAGTAAGTAAAAGTGATTGATGAGGATTACCGAAAGAGAGAAAAAGAAAAGGGAGAGAATGGTGATTACGTAGAAATAAAAGAAATTAAACCATTGTCAGGTGTTTTCGCTCGAGGTCGAACCCAACATGATTACAATACCGCCATCTATGTCATAATTACGGGTAAGAACTATGCTATATCTATCCACCTGTGCAAAACCTCGATTCTAGAGAGAAAAGTCATTTCTTTTCAAGGATGATTAATGAACACCGGAAGTCAGCGAGGACCGACATGAAACACGTTGCAAAAGGAGGAAAAAGTAAGAAAAAAAATACTGGCGGCTCTCCTGCAGTGCAATGCATCTTCATCCTTCAAGAACGGATTTTTACCTTGTTATTATTGTAGTTTATGAGGTAGACAAAGCTGTCATGTTTATAAAAAAGAAGAAAAAAGGAAAGAATGGCTTTCCTCATAAGTAGAGCAGACTTTCTCCATTGAAAGGTAACTCAGCTGACCCTTTTACTTCAATGCTTGTAATATTAATTTACTTATATATTCAGTATTTACCGGTTTTAAGAATTTAAACTTGGTATTAAATAACTTTTTTTTTCTCGGATGTCCAACATATATATATATATATATATATATATATATATATATATATATATATATATATATATATATATATATATATATATATATATATATATATATATATATATATATATATATATATATATATATATATATATATATATATATATATATATATATATATATATATATATATATATATATATATATATATATATATATATATATATATATATGCATGTATATATATATATATATATATATATATATATATATATATATATATATATATATATATATATATATATATATATATATATATATATATATATATATATATATATATATATATATATATATATATATATATATATATATATGTATATGGATCTATACATGTACATATACACATGCATATATGCATAAATATGCGGCCACACATACAAACACACATACATACAAACAAACATATATATATATATATATATATATATATATATATATATATATATATATATATATATATATATATATATATATATATGATTATATTTACGCACAATAAACTAACAACTTTTTATCCTTTACACTATCTCTTTCCTTCTTTAACCTCTTTTACCCACACTGTTTTTGTTTTTATAATCAATTCTCTCTCTCCCTCAACCAGTATTCATATCAGAATATTATACATATACTACTATCATTTCCGTTGTGTAGTCGAGCGGAAACAGTCAAAATATGTTTGAAGAATTTGACTACATGTCTTAGTGAAACAGCTGGTGATGCTGCAGTGACCTGGATTGCAGCCTCCACGTCAGAGGATGACCCTCCGAGCGGCATCCGAACGTCTGGCGCCACCGAGATGTTAGAGGATGCCTGTTGCTTCTTAATGAACAGAAGATTGGTCGGATGCCCTGTTTTGTGATGGATATTACCTGTTTCTACTGGTGTCCGTAATTTAGTCTAATTAACGTCAGCTCATACTCAAAGTGTCTTGTGCGCATTCCCACATTCGCATTTCAAGTGCGCATTATTTTTTCTTACTGCTTTCCTTAATTTGCATATTTATCGCTTTAGGCGGATTTTCCACTTCCACTTTTTCTCATTTTCGTTTCTTTTTTTCGCTTTATTTTCTGTTTTGTTGGGGCAGTTTTCTGTAATTTTTATTTCGCAATTTTTCTTTCTTTCGCATATTTTTTCGCATTTATTTATTTATTTATTTATTTACCATTATTTTGTATAAGAAATATATGGCTTGTTTAGACGTCCTACACTGAAATGGGAAAGAAAGGCCACACAAAAGGGAAAAACTGATTGCAACCGGCGGGCGTCTTGTGATTTTTGTGCCCGGGGCTTTCCATGTCTTTCAGCCCCGGGCGAGGTTGCAACCAGAGGGAGCACTTTTGGCTCCCTTTTGCAGATTCGAACTCGCGATCGCGGGTTTCGAATCTGGCGCCCTTACCCTCTCGGCCACGGTGACGAGGGGCAACAGAATTGGGTTAGGAGATGGTTTTATGCAACAGCAGTCGAGTAGAGAATATAGTCTGTAATTAGATGGCTCGCCAGCTAGCATCAGGGTGAGTTTACACCAAGCGAATCGAATCGATTTTATTCATGGCGATTCAGATTCAGTGATTCGCTTGGTCCTACTTTTCCATCAGTCAAGGTGAATCAGCAGAGGATTAAGCACCCTTCTCGTCAATTTATTGCTGACGAGCCATTCAATTATAGGCCATGTTCTCCTCGCAAATATTTCTCTCCAAAATAGGCTATTTCAGCGAAAGCCAAACAATGTAGGATGGGAGCTTGTCTTAATGTCCTACGCTGAAACAGGAAAAATAGTGGAATTTTCATTGACTTCATGAGTCCACACGCACGCACGGAAGTAAAGACAAATACATACAAGTGATTGCTACCGGGGCGGCATATTTGTTCATTATTATTCTCTTTATTCTTTTTAAGCTTTCTTATTTGTTAGCATCGTTTTTCGCAAGTTTAGACATGTTTAGTTCCTGTTTTGTTAGAGCAATTTCTTGTATTATTACAATTTTCAATCTTTCGCATATTCATCGTATTTTCACGCATTATCTACTTTCACTTTTTATCATTATTCATAGGGTCGATTCTCTTCATTTTGTTTGATTTTCTATCGCGGAGATAAGCGCCTCTGAGTGCTTCAGGTAATGAGCCATATTCTATTCGCGACAGCTGTTTCAGACAATTAATCCTCGCAAATATTTCTCGCCAAAATAAGTTCTTTAGGTAAAATCCGAACACAGAATGAGGGCTTGTTTTTAATAGGAAAACATGGTGGATTTTTGACTGACCTTCATGAGCTGCACATGGCCCACACGCACACACATAAAAATATTTACATGAACATAAATAAACGCATAGCAACCGGGGCGCTTTTGTTTTTATTACTATTATGCTCTTACTTCGTTCTTTTTAAACTATATTACTTTTCAACGCCATTTCTCCTTTATCATGTTTTACTAAATCACATTTTTTCTATTTTATATCGCAAGTTTAGACGCATGCTTTTTTTTGTCCTTTTTCTTCGCCTATTTTATTTTGTTAGCAAACTATTGTGTATTTTCTCTCGCACTTTTTTCTTAATTCGCATTTTTTATCGCAATTTTGACACATTTTCCATGTTCGCTTTCTCTCATTTTCACGTTTCTTTTTTTCACTTTATTTTATTTTCTGTTTTGTTGTCGCAGTTTTCTGTATTTTTTTCTGAATTTGTAGGTTTCTTTCGCATATTTATCGCATTTTCTACTCTCCTTTATTTTATTTATTTATTTATTTTATTACTGTGGCGTTTCCCTTCATTTTTTATCCGAATTTTTATCGCATTTCTGACGCGTTTTGTACTTTCACTTTTTGTCTTTTTCACACACTTTATTTTTCTAGTTCTTGTTATGTTCCTTTTCAATATTCTTAGTGTTTCTTCGCTTTTTTTCTTAACCTTTCCTGTTCGATTTTACATCACACACAAATTTATAGACATATTTACACATACATGAATGGAGATAGGATTTCAGGGACATGTTTATGTACACATATGCAATTACACTGGGATGTACGTATATTTTACAAAGAAATATATCTTCTTTTGACGTCTTACACTGAAATAGAAAAAAAAAATAGCAGCTTGAGTTGCACATAGCCTACACGAACACATACAAACACATACATAAAAATACACAATAGGGGAAAACTGATTGCAACCCGGCGGGCGTCTCTTTTTGTGCCCGGGGCTTTTCATGTCTTTCAGCCCCGGGCGAGGTTGCAACCAGAGGGAGCACTTTTGGCTCCCTTTTGCAGATTCGAACTCGCGATCGCGGGTTTCGAATCTGGCGCCCTTACCCTCTCGGCCACGGTGTCGAGGGGCAACAGGATTGGGTTGGGAGAGGAATTTATGCAACATTTATGCCCCCTGGTTGCAATATCTTTTCCCTTGCTACGCATTCGTGTGAATATGGGGAATAATGATAATATTTATGATGTTAATAATAAAAATAACAATAGCAATAATAATGACAGCAATGATGATAACATTAATGAAAACGATAATGATGATAATAATGATACAAATAAAATTAATAATGATAATAATGATAATTAAAAAATAATGATAATGATAATGGTAGTAATTATCACAGGTTGGGAGAGGTATTTATGCAACATGTGTGTGTGTGTGTGTGTGTGTGTGTGTGTGTGTGTGATTGAGATGATACGTAACCGATGATGATTATATGACAATGATGATTCGACTATAGTGGTGATAACAATGGGTGGTGATCGTAATACACACTAGCATAATAATGATAAAAAGTGTTAAAGGGGATTGCCAGTCTGAAAGACACGGAAAGCGCCCGTCCAGACCCCCCCCCCCCCCGGGTTACAATATAATTTCCCCCGTTATGTATTTAAGTGTGTATGCGATTGTGCTTATGTGAGCGCGTGCGGGCCGTGTGCAAATTGTTATTATCATTCCTATTAATCTATTATCGTTATTATTATCATTATTATAAACACCATCATTTTAATGTTATCATTATTGTTACTGTTGTTATTATTATCATTATCATTTTTATCATTATCAATATTATCTTCATTTTCATCAATACCATTATCATTATCATTTTCATCAATACCATTATCATTATCATTATCACCAATATTATTATTATTATCATTACCATTGTTATTATTATTCCTATTATTATCATTATTACTATCATCGTTATCATCATTATCGTTATTATCATTATTGTTATTATAAATATTGTTATCATTATTATTATTGTTATCGTTTTCATTATCATTATTATTTTGGTTATTATCACCATTAATATTTTGTTATTATCATTATTGTTTTTACTATTATCATCATTAATATTTTGTTATTATCATTATTGTTTTTACTATTATCATTATCATCATTATCATTATCATCATTATCACTATCACTGTTATTATCATTATTGCTTTCTTGTTGTCGTTATCATTATCATTATTATTATTGTCATCATCATTATTGTTAGCATCACCATTATCATCATCGTTATTAACATCATCATCATTATTATCATTATCATTATCATCATTTCATTATGATTTCCTGTTAACATCATGCGTAAATGTTTCATAATGATTTTTCTCAGGCTTCAGTTGGGCCTTTGTCGCGAGAGCTGATTGGCTGAACGCAAGCCAATGAGAAGACTTGGATTAGGAAAGGAAGGCTTTGCTAATCTACGATGATTGCTGTTCTTCATTCGCTTTATTCAAATCCTTCATTCCGTTTTCGCTTTTCTCTACTCAGTTTTGTTTGAAATACAGGGTTGTTTATCATTCTGTCTGTCTGTCTCATTCTCTCTCTCTCTCTCTCTCTCTCTCTCTCTCTCTCTCTCTCTCTCTCTCTCTCTCTCTCTATCTATCTATCTCCCTCATTCTCTCTCTCTCTCATTCTCTCTCTGTCTCTCTCTCTCTCTCTCTCTCAATCTCTCTCTCTCTCTCTCTCTCTCTCTCTCTCTCTCTCTCTCTCTCTCTCTCTCTCTCTCTCTCTCTTTCTCTCTCACTCTCTCTCTCTCTCTCTCCATCTCTAATTCTCTGACATCTTTATATATCATATGCTTCATGATAACAATAATGATAGAGTTAATGTTAATAATAATAATAATAATAATAATAACGATAATGGTAAGAATGATAAAAATTATGATGATGATAATAATAATAATGATACTATTACTACTACTACTAATGATAATAATAATAATAATAAAGATGATAATAACAATAATTATAATGATAATAAAAGGGTAATAAAGATGATGATCATATTAATGATAATAACAATAATATGATTAATAACAACAATAAAAATAATAAAAACAAAAATCAAAGTGATGATAAGAATGAAGATAATAACAATGATGAAGTTCATAATAATGTCGATGATGATGATGATAAAGATAAGATTATTAATAATGATAATGGCTATGGTAAAAAAACTATATAAAAACAATGTTGGTATATGAAAACTGTATAAAAAACAATGATAGTAATGATGATGATGATGATGATGATGATGATGATGATGATGATAATAATAATGATAATAATGATGATGATGATAATAATAATAACAATAATAATAATAATAGTTGTAATAATGATAATAATTATGATAAGGAAAAATTTATAGTAATAATGATAGTCATAATGATAATGGAAATAGTAATGATTATAATGATAACTATAATATTGATGATAATCATAATGATGATAATCACAATCATAATGATAGTAATAATGATAATAATAGCAATAAAAATAACAACGATAATAATGATCCTCTGCGCTGCCCATCTCGGACCGCGAGAAGGGAAGTGTTGAAAAGTCTTCGTTAATAAAAGGAAAAAATAGATAAGAAAAAGAGAAAAGGGAAATCTCTCTTTAAATGTTTTTCTTCGCTCTTCCTCTCGCCTTTCTTCCTTCCTTCATCCCTCGTCTTCTGATTGTGTTGCCCTTTTCTCATTTCTTAATTACATTCTTGATTTCCATTTTCTCTGTTTATTCTTTCTAATCGCTCTCAGTTTTTAACCCCCCTTGTTCATCATCTTTTTTTTTTCTTTTCCTTTTTGTCTTTCTGACATTTTTCCCTTATCATTTATTTGATATTTCTGTTAATTCCTCTTTCCCCGTTTCCCCATTTGCTTTCTAATTCCCGGCGTTGACCGATAATCTTTGAATTCTCGCTTTCTTTTCCTTTTCCTTTTCACATAGGCCTATGCTGTATCTCTGTTTTTGTCTTGTTTTCTTCGTTATTACCCACTCTTTCTCTCTGTCTATTAATACCTGGCAATAAACAGCTTCTCGAAATTTCTTTCCCCAATCAGCCGCGATCAAATAGCATTCAAATCTCAAAATAAAAGAAAAAAATACAGCCTCCCCGCAGGTAAGAATCAAAGGCGTAAGAAACTAAGATAAAGATGACAAAGTCAAATGCGCAAATGATGAAAAGGGAAAGAAAAGACAAAGAAGAAATATATAAAGCAAGTAACAAGGTTACATAAAAGGCTAATATGAAAATAGTGAAAATAATGATAATGATAATAGTAATGATAAAAATGATGCCAATGATAATGATAATTAGTGATAACAATAGATAATGATTATACTGATAATGATCATCATGATGATAATAATAACAATAATGATTTTTATCGTGATAATGATAATGATGATAAAGATAATAATGAAGAAATTAATGATGATACTAATAGCAACGATAGTAGTAATGATAATGATGATGATGATAATAATGATAAAAATGATGGTAATAATAATGATTATAAAAATGATAGTAATAATAATGATGATACTCACAAGGATTTAGATTTATTTAAATTCATCTAAACAAAGAAGTCGACGTGGTGCAGTCGTTAACACAGTCGCCTTTAACATACCCGTACACACACATACCCGTGCTACAAATGAACTCACATACACATACACACCCGTATACAGACGCACTCACACACACACACACACACACGTACTGCAAACACACACAAACAAACACACGCACAAATACATACACATGCACACGCACATACAGACGAACACGCCCACGCAAACATGCATACACATGCAGACATAAACATAAATACACATGCACGCGCACAAGCACATGCATACACTCTCTATCTGTCTGTCTGTCTGTCTGTCTCTCTCTCTCTCTCTCTCTCTCTCTCTCTCTCTCTCTCTCTCTCTCTCTCTCTCTCTCTCTCTCTCTCTCTCTCTCTCTCTCTCTCTCTCTCTCTCTCTCTCTCTCTCTCTCTCTCTCTCTCTCTCTCTCTCTCTCTCTCTCTCTCTCTCTCTCTCTCTCTGTCTTTTTCAAAAAGATGTAACATAAATACCACTTCCAAACCTTTCCCATTGCCCCTCGGCCACGGTGGCCGAGCGGGTAAGGCGCCAGTTCGAATCCGCAACAGCGGGTCTCGGATACGCTGTTGCGGGTTCGAATCCACAAAAGGGAGCAAAAAAGAAATGCTCCCTCTGATTGCAACATTGCCCGGGGCTGAAACACATGAAAAGCTCCGGGCTTAAAAAAAGAAATGAAAAGCGCCGAGTTGCAATCAGTTTTTACTTAAAATGTAAGATCGAAAATGCTTTTTTTCATTACTATGAATCGTTGCAATAGATTAACAAAGATAGACAGCAACAACAACAAAAAATGAATAAAACATACGAATGAAAAAAATATATATTCTTAATGGGAGATCAAATGGCTTTCCCTTCAACGTTTCTTTTTTCATTAATATTGTATTCTTATCCTTATCTTAACTGTAATGTTATTATCTATCGTTATCATTATTATAATTATTATACTTATAGTTATTATAGTTATAATGATAATTATATATCATCATAATCATAATTAATATTAATACTATTTTTATCATTCCTTCTATTTATGTTTATTCATTCATATTTTTATTGCTCGTTTAATTATTTGAACGGATTGATGGCTCCAGGTCGCTCAGAGAATTTTTGTTTTGTTTATTTAGATTTTTCTAATCCCTTCATTTCCACAATCATGTATGCAATTTGAAAAAAAAAAAAAAAAAACAGAAAAGGAGATTGATCAATATTATTTGACATCGTCAGCGGTCGAAATCTAGTGTTCAGTATCGATTAAAAACCATGCTGTCTTGCCACTTGTCTAAAATATATATATTTTTTTCTTTTAAAATTGCCATTTCATTTGTCTTTCTTTCTTTGTTAACAGCATGAGAAATATAAAATCGGAATATATCACACCACAAGTCCCCTATTTTAGAGAGAGAGAGAGAGAGAGAGAGAGAGAGAGAGAGAGAGAGAGAGAGAGAGAGAGAGAGAGAGAGAGAGAGAGAGAGAGAGAGAGAGAGAGAGAGAGAGAGAGAGAGAGAGAGAGAGAGAGAGAGAGAGAGAGAGAGAGAGAGAGAGAGTCAGACAGACAGTGACAGCCAAAGGGAGAACAGAAACAAACAAGCAGAGAGGGAAGGAAAGGAAGATGCAGAGAGAGAAAGAGTGAGTGAGACAGAGACAAGAACGTATAAGAGAGAGAGAAGAAGGAAGGGAGAGAGAGAGAGATACAGTGACAGAGACACCAGGCCGGGCTATTTTTAGAATATCACATGTTCACGTTTATCATCAGCAGCATTATTGTTCTCATTACCATTCTTATCAAAATTTGTATCTTCACTAGTACTGCTATTAGCATTATCTTAATACTACTAATGTATCATCATCATTATAACTATTATATACTATCATTACCGTTATTATCAGTATCATTATCATCGTGCCTTTATTATATAACTTTCTGCTGTTATGATTGGTATTATTAATACATCTTTTTATCCTTGCTATCACTGATATCGAATTTTAATTTTGTTATTTTGGTATTGCCATTGTTATCGTGATCAGTTCATATATCACCCTATTTTTCTCTCGGATGACCGTATTATTGCCGTGTGTTTTCCTTTGGGCAATGCTGGAACCTGCTGTTATCCTTCACAAATGAGACGTCAAAAGGCCAGAGTCAGGTATAATTTTCCCCTCCTAACTTAGTGATATATCTATCACCACTTCAGGTCGCTTGTAAAAAATAAATACTGAATATCTTTTTTGTGTGTGATTATTTAGTTTCTTAAATTTGATGAATCCTATTCATAATCTTATAAACCTGAAACTTTCATAGCATGTATACAAAAGAATTGTTAGCATAACAAAAAATACTGCGGCTCAGATTACTGTATATTTGAATGCTAGGTGTTTATAAATATCGAGAATATACTAGTAGTTTGCCTTGAATTCAGAATACAATATATATATATTTTTTTAATGAATACAGCTATTTTATTGAATAGCTCTTCGTTCTTTGGTAAGTGAGACATAATTCTACATAAAATGAAAACAAATGTAGGTACAGTAACAGCCGCTTTATTCCCTTTCCCTCCAGACATACAGAGATGGATAAGAAATAAATGGCAATTGCTACTAGAGGAAGCAGAGTGCCTGACAGTATCTTTTCTCTTCGCTCAAAAATAAGAGACTAAGAATTTGCATGGCTGTGGGTTTACACGCGGATTTTAAATTTAGAAGCAAATAAACATGTCACAGCAAGAATATCCACTGCAACAAATGGAATTTCACTAGATTATTTATTTATCTATTACTCTCCCTCTCCCTCCCTCTCTCTGTCTATCTCTCCCTCCCTCTGTGTATCTCTCCCTCCCTCACCCACCCCCCTTGGCATTCGGAATATAAACATTGACGCCACGAAATATAACCTTTGATGATACCCCCCCCCTCTCCCTCTTTTCATATCTCTATTTATCCTGCGATCTATATGTTTATATTGAATCTCATTTCTCTGAATATCAGTCTATAACCTATCTTCGTTATATATATATATATATATATATATATATATATATATATATATATATATATATATATATATATATATAATGTATATATATATTTATTAATCTAATTTCTTTTATGTCCATTTATCCATCTATCTATGTATCCATGAATTTATATATCCATTTTTTTGTTTCTGTTTTTTTTTCCTTTTTATTTTCTTCTTTCCCATCTCCCTGTTCCCTCCGTTTCTTCATTTCTTCTTCTCCCTGATCATTTATGTCGCTGTCATATTGCAATTCTTGTACTTTCGCTGTTATAATTTTCGCTGAGTATAATTTTCATCATTTCCATAACTACACCAACTATTCTTAATGTCGTCTGTAAGTTCATTCTTGAGGTAATCAAAGTGATCGCTATCGTTATTATCGTAACCATTTCTATTTCTTTAACCAATATCGCACCATCGTAATTATCACCATTATCATTAGCATTGATTTCATTATTAACATCATTACAATTGCCCTTAGTATAAATTCATTTCATTCCAATCAACACCTCTGATATCTTTATTCGCCTTATCAAAATCACCATCAGCATTGTCATCATCACAAATCATTATCACCTTCAATACCATCATAATTGTCTATACTTTTGTTATCATCATTATAGAGGACATTGGCAAAGATTAAGGTAATATCACTATTTTTTAATCATCATTCTTTATTTTATTATCTATGACAGTTGTGTTGTTATTAACATGGACATCATCACCATCATCTTTATCATCATTTCTATTATTATTATAATTTTCATTATAATATTAACAATGTTATTCTTAGCACTATCATCATTATTATTGTCCTTGTTATTATTACTATTATTATAGTTATTATTATCTTCATCATTATTATTGTTAAAATTATTATTTTAATTATTATCATCATTATTACTATCATCATTTATATTATCATGATCATCTTCATTATAATCGTTATTACTATCATCATTATTATTACTATCATTGCCAGTAGTATTACCATTATTATAATAAGAATTACTCCTGTTTTCGTTATTGGCTCCCTGTTTCTGGTGCACATTGTTTGTGTTACCATTGTCGGTTCTTTTGATCTCGTTAAGCATTGGTCGTTCAACAGACTTTTCATTATCGAGATGCCATTTTAAGAAAAGGAGTATAATACGATGTATTTTTCATAAGCCATGTATATTTACAAACAAACAAACAAACAAAATCACAAATCATACAGCCCGCAAGATGTTTGCAAAGATTCTGATGCGAGACATTGTTCTTAGGAGGAGCGTGTCTCTGACGACTATCTAGGCCGTGCGCCGATTGATTCTGTCCAGCCTTTCTTGAGAAATATACAAACATTAAACGGGCTGTGAAAGAAACAAAAATGTGATTTAATGAATATGTAAAGGGAAGTTTTCCTATACAAGATAATATGCAAATGGCGGTCACTTACGAGATGAGTCACAGAGCTCCCATGAGCAAGCATTTGGTGGAGTGACCGACTACCCCCCAGGTGGCTATGCTGTGAGGAACCACCGCGCGTGCGCAGTACGTAAGGGATGGTACTTACAAAAGTAAATAAATACAAGTTCATTAAGGTTCATTTCCCTTTGAATTAAATGTATAATTAATACATTATAAGAAATACAATTCTTTGACAGTGAACAATTAAACATAGATGAACTCCAAGTGACTGGGGTGCATTAGTTCCCACAGAGGATCTATAAAATCAGGGGAAAAGATATTGCAACCAGGGGGCATAAATGTTGCATAAAAGCCTCTCCCAACCCATTCCTGTTGCCCCTCGACACCGTGGCCGAGAGGGTAAGGGCGCCAGATTCGAAACCCGCGATCGCGAGTTCGAATCTGCAAAAGGGAGCCAAAAGTGCTCCCTCTGGTTGCAACCTCGCCCGGGGCTGAAAGACATGAAAAGCCCCGGGCACAAAAATTACAAGACGCCCGCCGGTTGCAGTCAGTTTTTTTTTCCCTATTGTGTATTTTTATGTGTATGTGTTTGTACTTGTGTGTTTAGGCCATGTGCTATGATAGGTCCATGAAAATTCAATCCTTTCCTATTTCAGTGTAGGACGGCAAATCAAGCCATATCTCTCCTGTGTGAAATATACGTATATATGCTTCAAAAGTGCGATAAAAATTCGAATAAGAAATGTGAAGAGAAACGTCCCAATAATCAGAAAATAAAGGCGAGTGACAAAGAAAAAATATCAAGGAAAAAATTCGTCGAAATTCAATAAATATGCGAAAAAAATGCGAAACAAAAAATACAGAAAAGCGCGCTAACAAAACAGAAAATAAAGCGAATGCAAGTGAAAAGAAGGAAACGTGTTAAATGCGAAAATGCGAAAGTAGAAAATGTGTCAAAACCGACAAAAATGCTAATTTAGAAAACAGTGCGAGAGAGATTAACATTGCGAAATGAATACAGAAAAGTTCGCTAACAAAACAAAAATGGGCAAAAAAAAAAGAGTAAAAAACGCGTCGAAATGACAGAAACGAAGGGATTTTCACGGAGGCGAAGACGAAAAGCATCGGCGGGAAAGGAGAGGAAAGGAAAACCGCAGATTCCATCATGATTCGTTTCCTTCCAGGATAATAGAGATGGCGAAGATAATCAAAACAGTATGGTGAGAAGATAAAAAAAAACCAAAAAACTGAGAGAAAGGATAAATTAGAAGGATAAGAAAAAAAAAATCGAAAGGAAAAGAAAGCCGAAAAATCGGAATTAACGATGAGGGAAACGAAGGAATAATAGTGAGAGAATTATAAGAAAAGGTTACTATGGTTATATTTCTGCTTTCATAAAATGACTTCGTTGTTCTGGGTCCTTAGATTTATATATATATATATATATATATATATATATATATATATATATATATATATATATATATATATATATATATATATATATATATGTATATTTATATATATATTTATATATATGTATATATATATATATATATATATATATATATATATATATATATATATATATATATATATATATATATATATATATATATATATATATATATATATATATATATATATATATATATATATATATATATATATATATATATATATATATATATATATATATATATATATATATATATATATATATATATATATATATATATATATATATATATATATATATATAAATGTATGTATATATTTACACACACAAACATGAGAGAGAGAGAGAGGTGGGGGGAGGAGAGACACACAGAGTGAGAGAGAAGAGAGAAAGAGAGAGACACACAGAGGGAGAGAGAAGAGAGAGAGAGGAGAGGGAGAGAGAAAGATAGAAGAAAGGAAAGAGAGAGAGAGGGGGGAGATCTTTTTTATATTTCATGACACTGCAAACTAATATGAAAGCCATACTTAAATGACGAAAATTTGCCTCCATCGGGGATCGAACCCGAGCCTGTCGGATAAGAGGCGACCGTGCTTTCCACTCCACCACGGGGACGTACGTTGATTTAAGAGAAATTTGAATGCATTCTTGCGTTAGCTTCAGGCAATGCCACATCATCAGTCCTTGTGTGTGTGTGTGTGTGTGTGTGTGTGTGTGTGTGTGTGTGTGTGTGTGTGTGTGTGTGTGTGTGTGTGTGTGTGTGTGTGTGTGTGTGTGTGTGTGTGTGTGTGCGCACATGCATGAATTGCAAAAGACACACACACTCTCTTTCTCCATGTCTTCCTCTCCCTCTCTATCTATCTGCCTCTGCTTACATATCTATCTTTGTCCGTAGATAAATCTTTCTGTTTCTCTCTCCCTCCATTTATGTCTCCTTCTTATATTTATCTGGTACATAGAAAGATAGATAGATAGATAGATGGTTCTATAGATAAACGCGAAGACAGATAGATAAACAGATAAACAAAAAGATGGATAGATAGACAAAGAGATATATAAATATACATAGATAAACAGATATATATTGATAGATAGACAGATAGAAAGATAAATATACAGATAAACAGATATATAAAAATGTTGACAGATAAATAGATATATAGAAATGTTGATAGATGAAAAAATATAAATAGAGGAATATATATATATATATATATATATATATATATATATATATATATATATATATATATATATATATATATATATATATATATATATATGTAAATGAACAGACAGAGAGATAGATATAGATAGACAGATTGATAGCCAGACAGCTAGATAGAGAGAGATAAATTACCAGATAGATATGTAGATAAATAGATAGATAAAAAAGCCTATCTATCATGTGTTTGCAGCCGCAGCCCGGTTTACTTTTAGAAGAGAAAGTGAGAGAAAGACGGAAACGGAGATGATAGATTAAAAGAAAGAGAAAGATAAGGAAAAAGAAACACGCGAAGGATAAAGACGAAAATGACAATAACGCCAATAATCGCAATAACAGTGGTAAGGGCGATCAGAAGAAATGAGGCAATAAACATAAAGATAATACAGATCAGTAATAGCACTTGTAAAATGGGAATAAGAATGAATGTGACTCTATCAGTAAGAAAATTGTGATGACAGTATTAGCGATGATCTGAGTTGTGAGACGCATCACCTTTGCACTTGAAATAGCTATCTTTATCTATTACATAACTCGGGTAGACAGGTTCATTGTAGAAAATGATAGCTTTAATATGCAGATGCTACCCGGCTACTATTGTGTTAACTTTTTACTTGTATAAAAAATTGTCTCTTCATCGCTCTCTCTATGTCTATCTATCCATCCATCCATCTAAGTAGCTATTTCACAAATAACAATAATAATAATTATAATAATGGGCGAGGTTATGCACAGATCACCGTATATGTCGAAGGAAATCAGATTTGTCTTTAAACACATTTGCAATACAACATTGTCATCGTCATCATCATTATTAGCATCATTGTTCTCTTTTTCGGCCTTTGCATACTTGGCGACTCCGGTGACATGCGATTTCTTATTCTGTTCAAATGCAATTGTTACGGAATCATTTTTCTTGATCGCCGAAGCCAAGGAACGAGCGAGGATTCGGAAAAGGCTTGTTCATCTTCTGCGAGAACAGCTGTTCTTCATTTGCTTGGTCAACTCCTCCGTTCTTTTTTCCCTTTCTTATTTCAGCTTTTTCATACAGGGATTATTTATCATTCTCTCTTTTTGTCTTCCTCGATGCCTGTCTTTGTCTCTCTTTGTTCATCCCTCTGTCTGTTTGTCTCTGTCTCTGTATTTGCATGTGTTTGTATCTGTCTCCCTTTCCCTCCCCCCCTCTCCCTCTCTTTCTCTCCCCGTCTCCCTCTCCCCTCCTTTCTCTTTCTCGCTCCCACCCCCTCTCCCTAGCTAACACACTATCTCTCTGTATATATCTCAGTAACCCCCCTCTCCCTCTCCGTCTCTCTCTCCTTCTCGCCCTCTCTCCCATCTTTTTTTCTTTCTCCCCCCTCCTCTCACTCTTTCTTTCTTTAACTGGTATACACATTATTGATGGCACCAGTATTACTATCAACTTAACCAATATCATGTCATCACGTTATAACCAATTTTGTAATTACCATTGTTTATAATCATGAATGTAATTATCTTTACCATCATTATTAATATTAGTAGTGAATGTGTGGGTGTGAATTGCAAAACACAAACTCATACAAACTTACATGAATTGACATGCTCATAGACTCTATATCAGGCAATTATTCCATATCATTACTGATACGGAGTTATCCTGAAAAAATGGTTTTGTTATTGCTGGTTATTTGAAATCACAAAGTAGTGAAGAGGTTTATAATATCTAAACCGATGTGATTGTAGGCGTGCAATAAGGCATCAAATTAGAATAGACTATTAAATCACTTTTTAAAAAGTTTTAAACCATGGTAATGACATTTTTCACTACCTTCAATCCGAGAATATACATACCGTGTTGCTACAAGGAAAATCAAACTATTAACGAACTGTATTTGTTTGGGAGAGAGAGAGAGGAGAGAAAGACGGAGAGAGAGAGAGAGAGAGAGAGAGAGAGAGAGAGAGAGAGAGAAAGAGAGAGAGAGAGAGAGAGAGAGAGAGAGAGAGAGAGAGAGAGAGAGAGAGAAAGGGGGGGGGGAGACAGAGAGTGAGACTGAGACGTCTTTTTATATAAATGACAATAAAAAATACTAAAAAGTCTAATGATTGCCTCCTTCGGGAATCGAACCCGAGCCTGTTGCGTTGGAGCCGATCGTGCTTTCCACTCCGCCACGGAGGCTTACGTGTGGAGACGATAGACAGAGATAGACAGATGGATAGAGATAAATAGACAGACAGATAGAGAGTGAGAGCGAGACAGAAAGAGGAGAGAGGAGTAGAGAGAAAGAGAGAAAGAGAGAGAGACAGAGGGAAAGAGAGAAAGAGAGAGAGAGAGAGAGAGAGAGAGAGAGAGAGAGAGAGAGAGAGAGAGGAAAGGGAGAGAGGGAGAGGGAGACAGAGAGAGAGTCTTTTTTTTTATAAATGACACTAAAAGATACTAAAAAGTGTGTGTGAGTATGAGTTTATACATATATGGATGGCAAAATACACGCACTCTTTCTCTCTCCATATCTCTTTCTCTCCTCTCTGTCTATCTCTGCTTATACATCTATTTATCTTTGTCCGTGTATTAATTTCTCTGTAGATAGGTAGATGGATGGTTCTATAAATAGAAAACAGATAGATAGATAAACAGATAAACAAACAGGTAGATAGATAGACGAATATAGATAGATAGATAGATAGATAGATAGATAGATAGATAGATAAACATATATGCAGATAGAAAGATAAATAGATGAATAGATAGATAAATAAACAAATATATATATACGGATAGATAGATAGATAGATTAATAAGCAGATAGCTAGATAAATAGATAAATGAATAGATAAATGTATAGATGAATAGATAGATAGATAGAGATATTTGATAAATAGATAAAAAGAGCCTATCTACCATGTCTATATTAATCGAAAGAATGTAACAGGGATGTACGTACAGCGAATACGTTCTGCTTCCATATTTTTACTGACAAACTTCTCTCTCTCTCTCTATCAATCTATCTATCTATCTATATCTATAACGATTAATTTAATGGTTAGTTTAAAAGTAGCCTTGATTTACTGTTGATCAAACAAATCCACCTGTCCACGAAATGAGAGATAAACAAGACAGGTAGCGTACACAAAGACTATGAAGTATCATTGGATTCCTACTTTGTAATTAGATAAGTATAATGCTTATTTACGCAACTTCTATGATAGCATTTTGAATTGACTTCGTATCAGGTAAGGTTGGTTCAAGGGAAAGGGGACGGAAGGGGATGAGAACGGGAAGGAGAAGACTTTTGGTAACTAGGAGAAAGGCGGGGAAGGGGGGGGGGGGCAGAATTAACAACGGAGGGAAGACCATGAAAACACAAGAATATGCGAGTGTTTTCTTGTTCTTCGTTTGCAATTTGTTTGACATAAATCCCACAAGAGAGAGAAAGAGAGAGAGAGACATGGAGAAGAGAGAGAGAGATAGATGGAGAAGAGAGAAAGAGAGAGAGAGAGAGAGAGAGAGAGAGAGAGAGAGAGAGAGAGAGAGAGAGAGAGAGAGAGAGAGAGAGAGAGAGAGAGAGATGGAGAAGAGAAAGAGAGAGAGAGAGAGATGGAGAAGAGATCGAGAGAGAGAGAGAGAGGTTTAGAAGAACGAGAGAGAGATGGAGAAAGATAGAAAGAGATGGTGAAAGAGAGAGAGAGGGAAATGGAGAAAGAGAGAGAGAGATTGGATAGAGAGAGAGAGAGAGAGAGAGAGAGAGAGAGAGAGAGAGAGAGAGAGAGAGAGAGAGAGAGAGAGAGAGAGAGAAAGAGAGAGAGAGGAAGAGAGAGAGAGAGAGAGTGTGAGAAATTTTGTTCATAGAAAGCGAGAGAGAAATGATGTTGAAATAGAAGAACTTAACTTCCTTTGTCTTTTCACATTAGACTGAAACGGAAAAACCTGGAGTCTACTGTTTTTCTGAATGAAGTAACGAGTCAAGCGGCTAACCTTAATCAGCGACGTCGTTACAAGTCTAAAGAGTAAAATGACAAGATATATTATCACTTCCTCTAAATTTGCAAGGTGTGAAAAATATTGCTTTGTTTCTAATCAATTTCCTTTCTCTTTCTCTTGTTCTTTCTCTTTCTCTACCTCTTTTTCTCTCTCACTCTCTTTCTCTCTTCCTTTTTTCGTCTATTCTCTTCTCTTCTCTCTCTCTCTGGCGTCTAACTAGTGGCCTCTTATCTACAGTTTTGCAGCTTTGAATTGTGCCTTTCATTGGATTGACGCATTTGTGCCAAAAATAATCTCTTTCACACTGTTTTCTTAATTCGCATTTTTGTTGCACTTTGAACGCATGTTCTACTTTCGCTTTTTCTCATTTTCACGCTTTATATTTACTTTTCTTCGCTTTATTTCTTGTTTTGTTAGAGCAGCTTCTTGTATCTATTTATTACATTTTTCAGTCTTTCGTATATTCATTGTAGTTTGATGCATTATCTACTTTCACTTTTTTTTCATTTTTCTAATTAAAGGGTCGATTCTCTTCATTTTGTTTGATTTTCTATCGCGGAGATAAGCGCCTCTGAGTGCTTCAGGTAATGAGCCATATTCTATTCGCGACAGCTGTTTCAGACAATTAATCCTCGCAAATATTTCTCGCCAAAATAAGTTCTTTAGGTAAAATCCGAATACAACATGAGGGCTTCTTT
>NC_091559.1:10612446-10627280 GCF_042767895.1 Penaeus vannamei | reverse complement strand
AGTGCCCCGTTGTCCCGAGCGCCATAATTCACCTGTCTCGAAGGCGGGCGAGCCAGGCGCGCCAGGCGCCGCGGTCACCACCCCCACGATGGGGGAAAACCGCAAAGTAAACACTGAGGGGGAGGACACGGGGGATAGCTGTCCCACCCCTCCCACGGCTGAAGAGTGCGCTTCAGCCTGTAATTCAGTGGAGAGAGAGAGAGAGAGGGAGGGAGCAAGAGAGAGAGACAGAGACAGAGAAGAGGAAGGGAGGGAGAGAGAGAGCGAGAAGAGAAAAGAGAGATACATTAAAGCAGATAAGTAGACCAATGAAATAATAGTTTATTCACGCCCTCCCTTTGCTCCTTCTCTCCGGAACAAAAACCGAAGCTAATCATTGACTCAGACTGCAAACTCGATTCATCTCCTTCATCATCTAAGACAGATATGAATAAGAAATAAATCTTATTCATTTGGCGCTTAGACATAAGAACATCAGAAAACAGAACGAATTTTGTAGTAAATAATCCTTAAAGAATTCATTCTTTTGGCATTGTTTCATTCCAGTTCTTTCCTTTTCTCTGATTTTCGTAAAAGCAACCCGCTCGAAAGTGTCGTCTGCTCTCTGGGAGACAAAAGTGAAGCGTAAACCGTAATTGTTCTCTCTCAAATGTTTATATTTTCATTGATTTTTTACTGCGTTTCATCTATATACAAAATGCGTGAGATATGTTGAATGAATTTGATTTTTGTAATTTTGCAAAATATGATTTCCGTGTCTTGTAATAACCTTTGTGACTTCACAGATATTTATTGGCGGGGCTTCGTAGTAGTAACAATAAGAGGCAAACAGAGTGGGAGGGAAGGGAAAGAGAGAGAGAGTAAAATCTCTAAGAAAGTTTGCCTCTCAAGCCATGTCGCTTACCACCTCAAACGCGGATCCAGAGGCACTTTTCGAGGCTCAGCAAATCTGATGGTGGAAATGCAAGGCTTCGTGTAGGCCTAGAGCCAAATTTCGGGGATACTTTATTACATCTCATTCACATCCGGGTTACTGGCCGGCCAATCCTTTCTCAAGGGCGCCATGCAGATATCCCCACGCGGGCAGGGCCACCATCCTGCTGGAGAAGGCAGGTGGAAATGCAAGGCTTCGTGTAGGCCTAGAGCCAAACTTCGGGGATACTTTATTACATCTCATTCACATCCGGGTTATTGGCCGGCCAATCCTTTCTCAAGGGCGCCATGCAGATTTCCCCACGCGGGCAGGGCCACCATCCTGCTGGAGAAGGCAGGTGGAAATGCAAGGCTTCGTGTAGGCCTAGAGCCAAACTTCGGGGATACTTTATTACATCTCATTCACATCCGGGTTATTGGCCGGCCAATCCTTTCTCAAGGGCGCCATGCAGATTTCCCCACATGGGCAGGGCCACCATCCTGCTGGAGAAGGCAGGCCAGTTAGAGAACCTGGGGGATTTCCCGTGCGATGCCCCGCGGGGTTCGAGGGTCGCTGCTTCCGCCGGTCACTCGCCCTCGGCTGCAGGCTGCGTCGCAGGCACCGCACCTGACCAAGGCCTGAGAGCCAGTCCTTCTCGCTGCAGGCAAGCCATTCCAGGTCAAGGGCAACCCTGCGATCTCTCTGTGCCTTCGACCTGTGAGAAATCGAAATTTGGAGTCTCCTGGTCAAATTTGAGCCTAACCTAACCTACCCTAACCTAACCTAACCTAACATAACCTAACCTAACCAAATTGCAGGTAATGTAACCTATCCTGGATTAAACTGATTTACGATCAAGTTTATGTGAGAAAACGAAATTTGGAGTCTCCTGATCAAATTTGAGCCTAACCTAACCTAACCTAAACTAACCTAACGTAACCTAACCTAACCTCACCAAATTGCAGGTAATGTAACCTATCCTGGATTAAACTGATTTACGATCAAGTTTATGTGAGAAAACGAAATTTGGAGTCTCCTGGTCAAATTTGAGCCTAACCTAACCTAACCTAACCTAACCTAACCTCACCAAATTGCAGGTAATGTAACCTATCCTGGAATAAACTGATTTACGATCAAGTTTATGTGAGAAAACGAAATTTGAAGTCTCCTGGTCAAATTTGAGCCTAACCTAACCTAATCTAACCTAACCTAACCTAACCTAATCTAAGCTAACATAACCTAACCTCACCAAATTGCAGGTAATGTAACCTATCATAGATTAAACTGATTTACGATCAAGTTAATGTGAGAAAACGAAATTTGGAGTCTCCTGGTCAAATTTGAGCCTAACCTAACCTAACCTAACCTAACCTAACCTAACCTCACCAAATTGCAGGTAATGTAACCTATCCTGGATTAAACTGATTTACGATCAAGTTTATGTGAGAAAACGAAATTTGGAGTCTCCTGGTCAAATTTGAGCCTAACCTAACCTAACCTAACCTAACCTAACCTAACCTAACGTAACCTAACCTAACCTCACCAAATTGCAGGTAATGTAACCTATCCTGGATTAAACTGATTTACGATCGTTTATGTGAGAAAACGAAATTTGGAGTCTCCTGGTCAAATTTGAGCCTAACCTAACCTAACCTAACCTAACCTCACCAAATTGCAGGTAATGTAACCTATCCTGGATTAAACTGATTTACGATCAAGTTTATGTGAGAAAACGAAATTTGGAGTCTCCTGGTCAAATTTGAGCCTAACCTAACCTAACCTAACCTAACCTAACCTAACCTAACCTAACCTAACCTCACCAAATTGAAGGTAATGTAACCTATCCTGGATTAAACTGATTTACGATCAAGTTTATGTGAGAAAACGAAATTTGGAGTCTCCTGGTCAAATTTGAGCCTAACCTAACCTAATCTAACCTAACCTAACGTAACCTAACCTCACCTCACCAAATTGCAAGTAATGTAGCTTATCCTGGATTAAACTGATTTACGATCAAGTTTATGTGAGAAAACGAAATTTGGAGTCTCCTGGTCAAATTTGAGCCTAACCTAACCTAACCTAACCTAACCTCACCAAATTGCAGGTAATGTAACATATCCTGGATTAAACTGATTTACGATCAAGTTTATGTGAGAAAACGAAATTTGGAGTCTCCTGGTCATATTTGAGCCTAACCTCACCTAACCTAACCTAACCTAACCTAACCTAACCTAACGTAATCTAACCTAACCTCACCAAATTGCAGGTAATGTAACCTATCCTGGAATAAACTAATTTACGATCAAGTTTATGTGATAAAACGAAATTTGGAGTCTCCTGGTCAAATTTGAGCCTAACCTAACCTAACCTAACCTAACCTAACGTAACCTAACCTAACCTCACCAAATTGCAGGTAATGTAACCTATCACAGAGTAAACTGATTTACGATCAAGTTTATGTGAGAAAACGAAATTTGGAGTCTCCTGGTCAAATTTGAGCCTAACCTAACCTAACCTAACCTAACCTAACGTAACCTAACCTAACCTCACCAAATTGCAGGTAATGTAACCTATCCTGGATTAAACTGATTTACGATCAAGTTTATGTGACAAAACGAAATTTGGAGTCTCCTGGTCAAATTTGAGCCTAACCTAACCTAACCTAACCTAACCTAACCTAACCTAACCTAACGTAACCTAACCTAACCTTACCAAATTGCAGGTAATGTAACCAATCCTGAATTAAACTGATTTACAATCAAGTTTATGTGAGAAAACGGAATTTGGAGTCTCCTGGTCAAATTTGAGCCTAACCTAACCTAACCTAACCTAACCTAACCTAACCTAACCTTACCTTACCTTACCAAATTGCAGGTAATGTGACCTATCCTGGATTAAACTGATTTACGATCAAATTTATGTGAGAAAACGAAATTTGGAGTCTCCTGGTCAAATTTGAGCCTAACCTAACCTAACCTAACCTAATCTAACCTAACCTAACCTAACGTAACCTAATCTAACCTCACCTAATTGCAGGTAATGTAACCTATCCTGGATTAAACTGATTTACGATCACGTTTATGTGAGAAAACGAAATTTCGAGTCTCCTGGTCAAATTTGAGCCTAACCTAACCTAACCTAACCTAACCTAACCTAACCTAACCTCAGCAAATTGCAGACAATGTAACCTATCCTGGATTAAACTGACTTACGATCAAGTTTATGTGAGAAAACGAAATTTGGAGTCTCCTGGTCAAATTTGAGCCTAACCTAACCTAACCTAACCAAATCTAACCTAACCTAACGTAACCTAACCTAACCTCACCAAATTGCAGGTAATGTAACCTATCCTGGATTAAACTGATTTACGATCAAGTTCATGTGAGAAAACGAAATTTGGAGTCTCCTGGTCAAATTTGAGCCTAACCTAACCTAACCTAACATAACCTTACCAAATTGCAGGGAATGTAACCTATCCTGGATTAAACTGATTTACGATCAAGTTTCTGTGACAAAACGAAATTTGGAGTCTCCTTGTCAAATTTGAGCCTAACCTAACCTAATCTAACCTAACCTAACCTAACGTAACCTAACCTAACCTCACCAAACTGCAGGTAATGTAACCTATCCTGGATTAAACTGATTTACGATCAAGTTTATGTGACAAAACGAAATTTGGAATCCCCTGGTCAAATTTGAGCCTAACCTAACCTAACCTAACCTAACCTAACCTCACCAAATTGCAGGTAATGTAACCTATCCTGGATTAAACTGATTTACGATCAAGTTTATGTGAGAAAACGAAATTTGGAGTATCCTGGTCAAATTTGAGCCTAACCTAACCTAACCTAACCTAACCTAACCTAACGTAACGTAACCTAACCTCACCAAATTGCAGGTAATGTAACCTATCCTGGATTAAACTGATTTACGATCAAGTTTATGTGAGAAAACGAAATTTGGAGTCTCCTGGTCAAATTTCAGCCTAACCTAACCTAACGTAACCTAACCTCACCTCACCAAATTGCAAGTAATGTAGCCTATCCTGGATTAAACTGATTTACGATCAAGTTTATGTGAGAAAACGAAATTTGGAGTCTCCTGGTCAAATTTGAGCCTAACCTAACCTGACCTAACGTAACCTAACCTAACCTCACCAAATTGCAGGTAATGTAACCTATCCTGGATTAAACTGATTTACGATCAAGTTTATGTGAGAAAACGAAATTTGGAGTCTCCTGGTCAAATTTGAGCCTAACCTAACCTAACCTAACCTAACCTAACCTGACTTAACGTAACCTAACCTAACCTCACCAAATTGCAGGTAATGTAACCTATACTGGATTAAACTGATTTACGATCGTTTATGTGAGAAAACGAAATTTGGAGTCTCCTGGTCAAATTTGAGCCTAACCTAACCTAACCTAACCTCACCAAATTGCAGGTAATGTAACCTATCCTGGATTAAACTGATTTACGATCAAGTTTATGTGAGAAAACGAAATTTAGAGTCTCCTGGTCAAATTTGAGCCTAACCTAACCTAACCTAACCTAATCTAACCTAACGTAACCTAACCTAACCTCACCAAATTGAAGGTAATGTAACCAATCCTGAATTAAACTAATTTACAATCAAGTTTATGTGAGAAAACGAAATTTGGAGTCTCCTGGTCAAATTTGAGCCTAACCTAACCTAACCTAACCTAACCTAACCTAACCTAACCTTACCAAATTGCAGGTAATGTAACCTATCCTGGATTAAACTGATTTACGATCAAATTTATGTGAGAAAACGAAATTTGGAGTCTCCTGGTCAAATTTGAGCCTAACCTAACCTAACCTAACCTAATCTAACCTAACCTAACCTAACCTAACCTAATCTAACCTCACCTAATTGCAGGTAATGTAACCTATCCTGCATTAAACTGATTTACGATCACGTTTATGTGAGAAAACGAAATTTGGAGTCTCCTGGTCAAATTTGAGCCTAACCTAACCTAACCTAACCTAACCTAACCTAACCTCAGCAAATTGCAGGCAATGTAACCTATCCTGGATTAAACTGATTTACGGTCAATTTTATGTGAGAAAACGAAATTTGGAGTCTCCTGGTCAAATTTGAGCCTAACCTAACCTAACCTAACCAAATCTAACCTAACCTAACCTAACGTAACCTAACCTAACCTCACCAAATTGCAGGTAATGTAACCTATCCTGGATTAAACTGATTTACGATCAAGTTCATGTGAGAAAACGAAATTTGGAGTCTCCTGGTCAAATTTGAGCCTAACCTAACCTAACCTAACCTAACAATGAAAATGAACAATAATGATGATAATGACAATAATGGCAATGATGGTGTTAATGGTTATAATGATGATGATGATGTGATGATAATAGTGGGAAAAAATATCGCATCATAAAAATATTAAAGCGGAAATAAAGAGAAAAAAAATACTGCACGTACGTAAACATCCACACAGACATACACAAACACATCTATGTATAAACATTTCATTTTCCATTCCGAGACACAAAACTCTAAGTAATACCCTCCGTGTTTCACGCATACAATTGAATTCATTCCTCCGCCGAGTGCCAAGTACTGTGTTAGTGACCGTTGGAGCTGAGTGCCCCGTTGTCCCGAGCGCCATAATTCACCTGTCACGAGGCGGGCGAGCCAGGCGCGCCAGGCGCCGCGGTCACCACCCCCACGATGGGGGAAAACCGCAAAGTAAACACTGAGGGGGAAGACTCGCGGGATAGCTGTCCCACCCCTCCCCGGGCTGAAGAGTGCGCTTCAGCCTGTAATTCAGTGGACAGGACCGCTGAACCCATCGCCATGCAAGAGGCACAAAATGATGGTGATGCCCAGGTGGGTGACGCCGCTGCTGACCAAGGAGGTGACGGCTTCACGTTAGTGGGCCAGAAAAAGAGAAAGAAAAGAGAGCCCAATAACGCCAGCAAGACACCACTCGCACCGAGGAAAGACTACGTCCGTCTCGCCTTCCCTGAAGGCACCACGAAAAAAGAAAAGATGAAATGGCTACAGGACCTTGGCAACCCCTCTTCGAACCTGAGGGGTAAACCCATTGACCTTGTGAGAGGGGACACGCTCTCCTCGCCATATATCTATGTCGCCCGCTCCCAGCAGAGCTATATAGAAAACCTTACCGGGGGACTTATTGGAGGTATTACCTTCAAATCATGCGATGAAAAGAAGAAATCGGGAAAATATGACGAATACCTCGTCACACATTATAACAAGGACCTTGACCTTGATAATGCATATGCACTCGATGGAGTCCACAAGGCCATTCGAGTGTACAAGGATGGCCAACCATTAAACCGAATCCGCATCGTATGGAAAGGAGAGCAACCCCCTCCAAGTACATACAATTTCTTCGGAAAATACATGCCCACCAGCCACGTGCGGCCGTGGAGGGCATCCCCCGTCATATGCTACAACTGCATGGGAAGCGGCCATGTAGCTAAGTATTGCAAGGATAAGGCACGCTGCGCAGCATGTGGCGAGCAACACAGTGCCAAGGAGTGTCCTCGCAGTGCTGCAGGGCGAGAGCCTGCTGCAGATGCACCGAGCTTCGTCCCATCCTGCTTCAGGTGTGGGAAGGCAGGTGTCACTGCCTGGCACTGGGGGTGCACAGCCCTCCCTGCTCTGGCACCTCCCCCCCCTCCTCCTGTGGCCGCAGCACCGACCGCGAGTGCCCAGCGCGGCCCTCCCTGCCCTGGCCCCTCCCCCCCACCCCCTGTGGCCCCGGCACCGGCCGCGAGTGACCAGCGCGGCCCTCCTAACCCAACCCGCGGCCAGCGTGCCGGGGGAGTGCCCAGCCGTGCCGTGTGTGACGTCACCAGCCGCAGAGACTTCCCGGGGCTGTCGGCGAGTGGGGATGCAGAGGTAGCCGAACTACGCGACACGGTTGCGTTGTTGAAGGAGCAGGTTGACAAGATGATGCTAATCATCACAGAGCTCAAGACCGCGACCCCCCTCCCCCCCCAGGCGCCCGCCGAGGCGGCCGTCCCTCACCCTCGGGCAGGGATGACCGCAGGCCTGGCCGGAGAATCCCCCGCAAAACCATGTGGAAGAAGTGACGTCACGCCAGCTGACCATAGTGACATAAATGTGCAGGAGCTTTTAAAGGAAATCAAAGCTCTGAGACAAGAAAACAATAACTTGAGACAGGACAAGGAAAAAATGAACAGGGACTGTCATTGCCGAGATACTAGTGCTGCTATTAGTGTTAAAGAAACGAGCGAGCAGATACGATGTCATGACATCAGTGCTGATAACCAGAGTGGGCGTGTCAGCGCTGACAGCAGCGACGAACACTACCACGATCCCTGCGGTACCGAGTCAGACGAGGAGTCCAGTGACGTCACCAGCCCCCCAGGTACACCCGGCACAACAACCGAGGGGACTGTGCTAAGAAGTGGGACAAAGCTAAGACCTAATATTTGACATGGTTAAAAGTACTTTTAAGCTTAGGACAATCATCTGTAATAGAATGTACATTATTCATGAAGTTATATGTTTCTTATGTGAACCTAAATTCCGTAATATCAATGGATATAAGCGCATGAAGTACAGATTACATAATAATACACTACTCACATATGGATAGACACACAATTAAATTTATATCATGGAATATGCGTAGTATTAAACCTAGGCTGAGTGACCTAGAGTTTTATATTCGTAAATATAATATTGATGTGATTTGCGTGCAAGAACCTTTTGCTGCTGCTGCTAAAATGAAAATTGCACCTTCAATTAAGGGATATCATTCTCATGTGAATACAGCCATGACTGGATTGTTGACATATGTGAAGGTAACATTGCCACATAAATTAGTTAAAAAATCCGAGAACACTGATGTTCAATTTCATCATTTAAAAATTCAGACTGCCTCTGGGTATTTTTCACTATATAATATATATGCCAGATCGTCAAAATTTCTGGCTGTTTCTTTACCCAATTTTCACAACCAAGGCACGTTATGCATGGGCGACCTTAATGCAAGGCACCCACACTTTGGAGACAGCCAGCGTAATAGTAATGGGGAAGAATTCAAACATTTCATTAATAGTAGATTACTAACAGTATATGACACAGAAATAGAAACTCATTTGGGAGGTGGCAGGTTAGATTACGTATTTGGCAAAAATCTAGTTCATGGTAATGTCTGTACTTCACTGGTACGAGAATTAGTTAGTGACCACTTTGCAATCCGAACTGACTATACTGTTGACAGCAACTCAGCCCCTAAAACACCTAGGCTTAGAATAATCATCCCACCGGGCCTGGAGCATCACTTCAAGGCACGTGTCTTTGATTGGTACAACACATATGAAGTAACAACAGTTGAAAATTTCTCTCAGGATTTAATCAAAGTTGTCACTGACTACTATAACACATGGGTCTGTTCACGAAAATTCTCGAAGAAAAAGAGCCCCCAAGCCCCCCATGCTCCGAGGTGGATCAATGACCCAATTCTAGCCAAGGAACATCAACGAGTTCAGGAGCTTGCCAATTGCTATAAAGATAACAAGACATCATACAATCTTATTCAGTTTCTTAAAGCCAATAAAGAATTCAGAGAACTAAAAACTGAGATTCGCAGTAAACACTGGGAACAATTTTTGCAAAGCATCAATAGTCAAACTTCCATGGCTGATGTATGGAGAAAGATTAATAGGCTGACAGGTAAAGCTCCCACAACACCGCAGTTTCACAGCCCACAAGAACAGGCTAATATGCTACTGAAGCAGTGGGCTGAAAACTCTCAGCTGAGCTCACTTCCACAAGGGATAAAAGACCATCTCGACAAGTCAAAAATAGATAGGAAATTCAATATAGCAGTAGCCTGTGCTGCTATTGACCCATCCGACTTTGCCGAAATAACCGAGTGGGAACTGAGAAATGCCCTTGTGAAAGGCAAGGCAACAGCCCCTGGCGAGGATGGCATTACTTACAGTGTTCTTCGCCTCATTGCGCAGGTGCCAGGCAACCCACTCTTACACCTGTATAGACTCAGCCTATCACAAGGAATCCTCCCAAGCTCCTGGACTAAAAGTTTAATCATCCCTATACCCAAATCCAACACTGACAAATACAGACCAATTTCCTTGACCTCCTGTCTGTGCAAAGTACTTGAGAGAATAATTCTGAACAGACTCATGTACCGTATACATGCTAAGTTATCCCCCAGACTGTATGGATTTCTCCCAGGACGTAGCAGTCAGCATTGTTTTGCAGAATACTTAACAAACTCAATACCAGGCATGCAAACCGTATTTCTTGATCTTCAATCTGCCTTTGATATTGCAAACAGAGAAATGATCCTTGAGCAACTAGCTAGCTTTGGTATTCAGGGAAAACTGTTAACATGGATTCAAATGTATCTATCCAATCGATCGGCTCAGGTTTTCTTCAGGGGTGTTAAGAGTACTCATGCAAAAGTGTTTGAACTCGGCACACCTCAGGGAGGCGTACTTAGTCCCATGCTATTTAACATCCTAATGCATAGATTACTAGGCGATATACCACTTGAGGGCAGTGACTCCATTATTTGCTATGCCGATGATATTTGCATTAAATCCTCATCCGAGGAGAGAATGCAACAGATCCTTGATGTGCTTTCAGCAAGGGCTACAGAGTGTGGCTTGATAATATCGACTGAAAAAACCAAGGCACTTAACCCTAAAACAATCCCTCTGCCAAGGTTTCACATCAATGACGTTGAGCTAGATCTCTGTCACCAATACAAATATCTCGGGGTGGCTGTTAATGATGCAGAGTTCATACAAAACCTGAAGAAAAGGCTGTGGGAACGTCTGAAGCCACTTAGGACACTTGTCGGCAAAGACCATGGTATTAATGTCAATATTGCTAGACTCTTTTACCTGTCATACATACGGTCGGTCATAGATTATCATGCATTGCACCTAGTATTATACAAGGAATCAGAGTTGGCTAGTTTAGAAATTGTACAAAATGAGGCCATGAGGCTTATTCTCGGCGCCCCTAAGACAACGAGGATTGTGAATATGAGATCAGAACTTAATTTGCCGTCTGTCTATGAAAGAATATTATACATAAACACCACATTTAGCGTCAAAGCAATAAGAGAACCCCTCTATTGTACAGAGTTCCAAAGACAACTAAAACATAGAATAGTGGAGCTAACTTTGAATCGCAACATCGATTCAAATTCAAATCCATGGCAACAAGTAACATGTAAGCACTTGTCTCAACTGAACATATCCATAACTAAGACCCTACATGGACGTTCTGCTCCACCGTGGAAAATGTCGGACCTAAGTGTATTTTATACGACTGCCCCCAAAAAAGACAGTGTCCCCCCTGCTGTACTTAAGCAGTATGCTTTAGCAATTATCAATGAGCACCTTGAAACTATGCCCAATGCGTATGAATGCTACACTGATGGATCCTTGCAGTCTTGGAGTAGAGCAGGATGCGCTTTTGTCGTATATCAAAACAATATTTTGCAGCACCAGGATTGTAGGCGGGTTCATGACTGGGCTAGCACTACGCAAACTGAGTTGGCAGGAATGCTCATAGCCACCGAATTTCTATTAAGTCAAGGCTCAGGAGTCATTTTCTGCGACTCACAGAGTGCTCTCCAGGCATTGAACACACTAGACAAAGGTGCAGGAAATATTGCAAATGACATAAGGATAAATGTGTATCGTGCAAAAGAACGAGGCCATGATATACGTTTTGTGTGGATACCATCGCATGTTGGAATCCCCAGGCATGATCATGCTGACCGCCTAGCAAAATCAGCATGTGACAAGCAAAGTGTTGATATAGATCTTGGAGTACCTCTTGCTAGGATTTCACACACAATTAAAACTTCCTTCAAAGAGGACTTGTCTGACTTGATTAATTCTCAACGGCCTGAAAGCTGTAGCATAAAGCACTATGGCAGGTTTATGCAAGATGTTTTCATCTATGGTTTATACAAAACAAGAACAAGACAGTGTGATATTGTGACCGCAAGAATCAGGCTGGGATATAGATTGTACTGGCAGGTCAGTACAGCCTGTAATGTTGAAGAAACGAAGTGTAAATTATGCAATGAAGAATATAAGCGAACACTTGTACATTATATCTCAGAGTGCCATGTAATACAGCCTTTCAGACCACCTAGCATCATGAGGTATGGAGAACTATGTAACTACTTCATATCATCTGATGTCTTGGAAGATATAATTATGTTATATCCTAAATTTGGAATGTAGTATCACATGACCACATATCAAATGTTACATTGCCTTTCCACGCCCAAGCCGTATGCCGGCTTGATAGATGAGTAGATAAATTACTGATCGTTCTTTTCCTTTAAATGATATATTTTACACCGTAATAATTTTATGATATAGATTTATTCTGTAATACTATTATATAATGCTTTGACCATGTATCAAATGTACTACAGCTTGCCCACGCCTGTGCAGTTAGCCAGGGTGGTAAATAAAGGACTAAACTAAACTAAAACATTTCCATGTGGCAGTACACTCCGTGACCTCACACGAAGAAGTCGTGTGGTGCCCTGCTCCGGTGCCCTCGCCCCTTACACATGGATCTCTGGTGTCATGTACGAGGAAATTGTTCATGAATCTTTAGGTGCGCATATATCTCGCAATTGAATCGCCATGAGAGTAGTGATGTGAACATGGTTATGTTTTAATTGTTTTAAATTCATTTGAATTCATTCCTCCGCCGAGTGCCAAGTACTGTGTTCGTGACCGTTGGAACTGAGTGCCCCGTTGTCCCGAGCGCCATAATTCACCTGTCTCGAAGGCGGGCGAGCCAGGCGCGCCAGGCGCCGCGGTCACCACCCCCACGATGGGGGAAAACCGCAAAGTAAACACTGAGGGGGAGGACACGGGGGATAGCTGTCCCACCCCTCCCACGGCTGAAGAGTGCGCTTCAGCCTGTAATTCAGTGGAGAGAGAGAGAGAGAGGGAGGGAGCAAGAGAGAGAGACAGAGACAGAGAAGAGGAAGGGAGGGAGAGAGAGAGAGAGAAGAGAAAAGAGAGATACATTAAAACAGATAAGTAGACCAATGAAATAATAGTTTATTCACGCCCTCCCTTTGCTCCTTCTCTCCGGAACAAAAATCGAAGCAAGTCATCGACTCAGACTGCAAACTCGATTCATCTCCTTCATCATCTAAGACAGATATGAATAAGAAATGAATCTTTTTCATTTGGCGCTTAGACATAAGAACATCAGAAAACATAACGAATTTTGTAGTAAATAATCCTCAAAGAATTCATTCTTTTGGCATTGTTCCATTCTAATTCTTTCCTTTTCTCTGATTTTCGTAAAAGCAACCCGCTCGAAAGTGTCGTCTGCTCTCTGGGAGACAAAAGCGAAGCGCAAACCGTAATTGTTCTTTCTCAAATGTTTATATTTTCATTGATTTTTTACTTCGTTTCATTTATGTACAAAATGCGTGATATATGTTGAATGAATTTGATTTCTGTCATTTTGCCAAATATGATTTCCGTGTTTTGTAATAACCTTTGTGACTTCATAGATATTTATTGGCGGGGCTTCGTAGTAGTAACAATAAGAGGCAAACAGAGTGGGAGGGAAGGGAAAGAGAGAGAGAGTAAAATCTCTAAGAAAGTTTGCCTCTCAAGCCATGTCGCTTACCACCTCAAACGCGGATCCAGAGGCACTTTTCGAGGCTCAGCAAATCTGATGGTGGAAATGCAAGGCTTCGTGTAGGCCTAGAGCCAAATTTCGGGGATACTTTATTACATCTCATTCACATCCGGGTTACTGGCCGGCCAATCCTTTCTCAAGGGCGCCATGCAGATATCCCCACGCGGGCAGGGCCACCATCCTGCTGGAGAAGGCAGGTGGAAATGCAAGGCTTCGTGTAGGCCTAGAGCCAAACTTCGGGGATACTTTATTACATCTCATTCACATCCGGGTTATTGGCCGGCCAATCCTTTCTCAAGGGCGCCATGCAGATTTCCCCACGCGGGCAGGGCCACCATCCTGCTGGAGAAGGCAGGTGGAAATGCAAGGCTTCGTGTAGGCCTAGAGCCAAACTTCGGGGATACTTTATTACATCTCATTCACATCCGGGTTATTGGCCGGCCAATCCTTTCTCAAGGGCGCCATGCAGATTTCCCCACATGGGCAGGGCCACCATCCTGCTGGAGAAGGCAGGCCAGTTAGAGAACCTGGGGGATTTCCCGTGCGATGCCCCGCGGGGTTCGAGGGTCGCTGCTTCCGCCGGTCACTCGCCCTCGGCTGCAGGCTGCGTCGCAGGCACCGCACCTGACCAAGGCCTGAGAGCCAGTCCTTCTCGCTGCAGGCAAGCCATTCCAGGTCAAGGGCAACCCTGCGATCTCTCTGTGCCTTCGACCTGTGAGAAATCGAAATTTGGAGTCTCCTGGTCAAATTTGAGCCTAACCTAACCTACCCTAACCTAACCTAACCTAACATAACCTAACCTAACCAAATTGCAGGTAATGTAACCTATCCTGGATTAAACTGATTTACGATCAAGTTTATGTGAGAAAACGAAATTTGGAGTCTCCTGATCAAATTTGAGCCTAACCTAACCTAACCTAAACTAACCTAACGTAACCTAACCTAACCTCACCAAATTGCAGGTAATGTAACCTATCCTGGATTAAACTGATTTACGATCAAGTTTATGTGAGAAAACGAAATTTGGAGTCTCCTGGTCAAATTTGAGCCTAACCTAACCTAACCTAACCTAACCTAACCTCACCAAATTGCAGGTAATGTAACCTATCCTGGAATAAACTGATTTACGATCAAGTTTATGTGAGAAAACGAAATTTGAAGTCTCCTGGTCAAATTTGAGCCTAACCTAACCTAATCTAACCT
>NC_091559.1:10604946-10607446 GCF_042767895.1 Penaeus vannamei | reverse complement strand
ACAGCAAGACAAAAGCACTGTAGCGTGTCGCTAACAAGGGCGCACAGCTAATACTAGTTAGAACGAACAGGGTTATCATCTTAGGAGGATCACGTATTAACTACAGCGAAACAATTCGGCAAACTGCGTAATTCAAACCTCATTATAAGTTAGATCTTTATTTCTTTTGATGCACTATTGTGGACAGAATGGATATCCCTAAGGGATAAAAGAAACTATAGACATTTAAAGCTTTGCTAAATCAATCAATCAATCAATAAAATAAAATAAAAGCAGAGTATCCAGCCTAGACTTTTGTTTCCTAAATCTTAAAATAACCATATGTAGGCCTACTTACCTTGAGCACTTGAAATGCGAATGTGGGAATGCGCACTGGGCATTCTGAATGTGATTGGCGTTAATTAAACTAAATGTGGACACGGCAGTAGAAAGAAGTAATATCCATAACGAAGCAACAGGCATCTTCGAACATCTCGGTGGCGCCAGACGTTCGGATGCCGCTCGGAGGGTCATCCTCTGACGTGGAGGCTGCAATCCAGGTCACTGCAGCATCACCAGCTGTTCGAGTAAAACATGTAGACAAAATTTCTTCAAAAAAAGACAGCAATTGGTTTCGCTCGGGATCGAACCGAGGACCTTGCGCGTGTGAAGCACACGTGGTAACCACTTCACCACAGTAACAATAAAATAAAGGATGCTTCATTGTTAAATATTCCGATGTAAATAGTGGTTAAGAGAGTAAAAAAAATACAATAATGAAAAAAAAGGATGTGAGAATAAAAGGATAAAGAAAGAAATAGTGTATCCACACTTCCAAAGATTCATGTGTGTAAACAAACACGTATATACAAATGTATATGAACAATGTGTGCTCCTATATATGTGTTTGTGTTTGTATGTGTGTGTTCGCATATGTATGTATATATACATAGTTTGAATATATATTCATGTGTGTATATAGATATCTATATATATGTGAATATAGTGTGTATATGTGAATATATTAATATATACTTATACTGAACCTACACACACACACACACACACACGCCATTCTCTCTCTTGCTTTTTATTTTCTCTCGGTAGCCTCCCCCGCTCTCTTTCTCTCCATCTTTCACTCTCGCTCTCTGTCTCCCTGTGTCCTCTCTCTCTTGTTTTTATTTCCTTGTTATTCTCTCTCTCTCCACGCGCTCTCTCCCTTTGTCTCTCTCTTATTAACCAGTAATTCCATCAGAACATATAAAAAGGAACATCCCTCATCTATATCGTCTCCAGAGTGTAGTGGTTCTCACGTGCGCTTCACACGCGCAAGGTCATCGGTTCGATCCCGAGCCAAGATAATTAAATTATATCTTTATTTGAAAAAATGAAAAAAATCATTACTATTTACCGGTTTTAAGTATTCATACGTGGTATCTAACAATGATTTTCCTTGGCATGCTTTGTTAATTGCTATAAATAGATTAATAATATGATGCGCCAAAACGTGGCTTCTTTCCCTCGCAGTAAATGATCAGCTGATCAGCTGTTTCACTCACCGTTGCTGGCTGACATTTTTTTTTTTTTTTTTTTTGTAACTGATGTTAGCGAACAGGGTATTTTTGTGATATCTTTAAATCCTTTTTTATGAATAGCAAATACGTAATTACCAATACAACGAATTGCCATACTCTGAATCGTCTCAATCTATGAGCGGGAAAATCGTGTCATTTTCCAGAAAAGCTTTCGCTCGAGATGACACGAAGGCAAAGGCGATGGTGCCGAGACGATGGCACTTCAACCGCTTCGGACGAAAGGCTTGTCAGTGCCTCATTTATTCAGGCGCCTACCCAACTTACAGAGATTAAATGGGATAGAATATAGAATAGAAATCGCAACAATAATATCGAAAACAAAGCCAGCCAGGAGACAGAGATAATTAAATTAAAACAATAAAAAAACCGTTCTTCATCGCAGACTTTCGAATCATTCAAAATTTGAGAAAAATGCTCAGAGCTCAAAACGGATTATTCTGGAAAGGTTCGCCAAAATGCAGCTTTTATCATCCCTGCAACCAAGTTCAGTGTCATCGCATTATTGTCACGTGATAAGTAACAAACGCAACGATAATGAAAATAATAATTAGTCGTAGTGAAAACAACAGTAAGGACAATAATGATAGCAATAATGATAATAAAGATAATAATCATATTTTTCATTAAAAAACAATAATAATGATGATAATAAAATAGAAATGATAAGGATGATAACAGTATTGATAATGTTCATGATAACAATAATAATAATAATAAAAATGATAATGATGATGGTGATGAGGATAATGAAAAGAGAGATAATGATGATAATAATAATAAAGATAATAATAAAATGATGACAATAATAATAATGATATGATACTAATAATACTATTATTGATAATGATAAAAGAAAAAGATAATGATGACAGCAATCATAGTAATGATGATAATGATAACGATGATGATAATGATAATAACAATAA
>NC_091559.1:10582446-10584946 GCF_042767895.1 Penaeus vannamei | reverse complement strand
TTATTTAGCAAAGCATATACTTTAAATGTCTATAGTTTCTTTTATACCTAAGGAATATCCATTCTGTCCACAATAGTGCATCAAAAGAAATAAAAATCTAACCTATATTGAGGTTTGAATTACGTAGTTTGCCTAATTGTTTCGCTGTAGTTAATACGTGATCCTCCTAAGATACCAACCTTGTTCGTTTTAACTAGTATAAGGTGGGCGCCCTTGTTAGCGACACGCTACAGTGCTTTTGTCTTGCTGTCTGTGTAACATCATTATTTTATCTCAATCTAATGTGTAAATAAACCGAAACGAGGTATGCAAATATGATTATTTTTAATTGGTTTATTTTATCTATATACTCCCATGCGTGTAGCATGAAAATGTCTCTCGCTCGCACAGTTCACTAAACACCTCTTCGCATATTATTAATACTATGACACAAATGCAGCACTTAAAGGCGACCGTACTAACCACTACACCACGAATACATAATACATATCTGTGAATTCATGTATTTTTTTCTATCTCTCTCTCTTTTCTCTCTCTCTCTCTCTCTCTCTCTCTCTCTCTCTCTCTCTCTCTCTCTCTCTCAATGTAGTCTATGCAATCTATTTTTGTATTAGTGATCTAATAAGTATAATTCTTAAATAAAACATTTAATAATCATTGTAGCAATACGGTGTACATTCTTATAATTGTCTATATCTACATGAGTTAAAATTAATAGATATTGGAATATAATAGAAATGATATATGAATATTCTTATGTGATGCTTATAATCACAGTCATACTTCAGTCCCATTGATTTAGATAGAATAATCATCCTCGCCTTATCCACTCTGTTCTTGGCTCCTTTAAAATACCCACTAAGGATAAAATCAGGGTTGGGTGCCCCGCCCTCGTAAGGACTGTCTCTAAATTGCCCTCATGACACGTGGAAATGATACTGAAATTTAATATTTGTTGAGGATAACTCTGCATTGGTAACAGTATGGAGTTCTTGCTTGACTACTTTACGTGGTGTCATGTTAAGTATGCATCTACTGTTTCGTGGAAATGGAGTAATTGTAATAATATAAAACGATGGAAGCAAAAAAGTATGTTTAAGAATCGCAAATCACGAGTCGCCATGAAATTAGCGTTTGGGACCACTGTGGGCCGTCGCAACGAAAATTTTCAAAAATACTCGAAATTGAAAAAAAATAAATCCTGTAATCTAGTGGGCTGTGGCAATCTCGTGACGTAATATTTTTGCTTAATATGTAAAATTAAAGGCGTTATGACTAAATATCTGACCCCCACCCCCGCACCCCGCTCTGATATTTACATTGTCGCGTCCGTGAAAATTTTCTCGACAAATTTGTTCTTTTTCGTATTTTTTTTCGGTTTATTTTGGAATTCTCTGGTAGCTAGCTGGCAACTCTGTTTACCCATCAGCTGATCGCGAAGAAGCGGCTCTGGGAGACAAAACTCCGACAGAAGATCAGAGAGAAGGGTTGCTAGCGCCTAGCTCCATGACACCAAACCGCAGACGTACGGCCTCATCACACAGTAAGGGTACTCTATTAATTGTAGATGTTAGTTTAGTATATGATAGGCGTAATATTATAAGAAATACTTCTAAATCACAGCTGCAGCAGTTGTTTATACATTTGGTAAATCTAAGTAAGACAGCCGCGCCTATTTTATTTTTATTTTTTTCTCCTATCCCCTTCAATCTTGGGTGACCCGAGGAGAATTGGGGGTTGGAGGTGGGGGGGGGGCACACACACGGAAGAAATAGCAGAATGAAAAGTGAAAATTTTGAAAAAAAAAAAAAAAAATGCAAAATCCGAACGAGATTCCGTCGCCGTTACGAGATGCACCGGTGTCAGTGTTGCCAAAATCCCGACATTTCTCAACCTAAAGCTAACCTAAACTACCTAGTATAAGGTGGGCGCCCTTGTTAGCGACACGCTACAGTGCTTTTGTCTTGCTGTCTGTGTAACATCATTATTTTATCTCAATCTAATGTGTAAATAAACCGAAACGAGGTATGCAAATATGATTATTTTTAATTGGTTTATTTTATCTATATACTCCCATGCGTGTAGCATGAAAATGTCTCTCGCTCGCACAGTTCACAAAACACCTCTTCGCATATTATTAATACTATGACACAAATGCAGCACTTAAAGGCGACCGTACTAACCACTACACCACGAATACATAATACATATCTGTGAATTCATGTATTTTTTTCTATCTCTCTCTCTTTCTTTCCTTCCCCCCCCCCCTTTTCTCTCTCTCTCTCACTGTCTCTCTCTCTCACTCACTGTCTCTCTCTCTCTATCTCTATCTCTCTCTCTCAATGTAGTCTATGCAATCTATTTTTGTATTAGTGATCTAATAAGTATAATTCTTAAATAAAACATTTAATAATCATTGTAGCAATACGGTGTACATTGTTATAATTGTCTATATCTACATGAGTTAAAATTAATAGATATTGGAATATAATAGAAATGA
>NC_091559.1:10578449-10581946 GCF_042767895.1 Penaeus vannamei | reverse complement strand
AAATAAAATTATAATAATAATGATAATTCTCCTCTCCTATGAAAAAGGATTTCTTATCTCAAGTAGGCAAAGTGGAACGAAGATAACACTAAGCAAGATAATAAAAACAGAATTTGCTTTTTTTTGCATCTTTCCTTTCTTCCACCTTTCCTACCCCGTCTTGATTTTTATTTCTTTCTCTTCACCACTTGTTCGTCCTCTTCTTCCTCATCCCAGTCTTTGCTTTCCATCCTAATATCACAAACAAACAAACAACAACTCTTGCAAAATGTACCGAATTGGGTAGAAATATGTTATAGAAAAATGGAAGAAACGGGACTGCATTATAGATATTCATTAGGAATCATCGGTGATAAGTCTTAGATATTTTGACTTTTGTAAAATGGATATCAGCATATAGTTGTCCAGTGTCCAACATCATCTAATGGATGGTTGTTGAGGTATATGTATGAGATGAACGAATGCAGTTATATAAACTTAGAGAATATGAAACTCAGTGAGATAAATAGTGTATTATGGGGTGGGGGAAGGCGAATGCAATATAAACCTGAGAAACATGAAACAAAGGCAGATATCCTTTCTGATCGAACTATATATTATATTACTGCTGACTCCTCGAACCCAAAAATTCGAGAAATGAATGTAGACTCGCAAACGAGAGTGGTAACACCTTAAATAAATTGTGTGGCTTATTAGTATTTTTGAAATACGCATTCTATTGACATTGACGATTAGGAAGTCTGTGATGAGTATTGATAACAACGATAATGATAACCTCACTGGGTATACCGACAATATAAATAAAAACATGCAAGTATATATATATATATATATATATATATATATATATATATATATATATATTATGAATTATTGTTTGTTGTAAGAAAATTTCCCATCAGTATATTGTTCAGTGTTTTGTGTCTATTCTGGAATGGAGTGAAAGCAGCACAAGAGATTTGCAAGATATTTCTTCCTAATTCCTAAATTCTGGCGTAAGCCTGATCGTCTACGAATGGTATTTAAATTGCATAATATTGCAAATCTGATTTTAAAAACACTTTATGTCCTATTTTGAGAATTGTATATCCAATAAAACAATGTATAATGTTAAAGGATATTGAAAATAGTTCCTACTTATATAAAACATTATTGTTTGATATTATTATGTGTACGCTTTATTTTCCTTTTTTAACCAATGATGAATAATTATTTCTACAAAGAGAAACAATGGTAAGCCGCATCTTACAATCTATAGAGGATGGCGGTTCTAATCACGTAAAATAGAGGTAATCATTTTGCTGATGTCATTGGTTTAATATGCTATCCATTTGCTCGAGAAACTTCTATATTTGTCTTCCATACTCTAATCTTAGAAAAATAGATAAGAAAAATCAATTCATTCTGCATCACAGATCCAGAGAAACGGCGATTAATCTGCAGATTCTCTTTCGCTTTATTTGATTTCTTCCTTGTCATTCTTTCTCTCTACCTTCAACATTCCCACTTTCCTCTTTTCATTGTTCAGGTTACGTTTACGCTGAATGGGTATTTTACCCGAATGTTAAACTGCACATTAACAAGAATGTAAAGCACAGAGAACACAACATACTGGTAATAACGATACAATGTTAATGTCATGATCATTATGTATTTCAAAAATACTTTATTAGATTTAGCTAACCAATCTACTTCTATCTATACGAATTTGATATTCACGGAGTATGCAGTGACAATGTATTAATACATTCCTTAACTATAAACGTCAGGATTCTTATATTTGGTCATAATTCTAGTTAAAGATTTTATAATTGCTAATAAGAGATACCCGATAATAATTTATTTTCTGTATTTCTGTTGTCTATTTGATCCTTTACACCAGAGGTCGGCAACCTTTGGCACGACAGCCAGACTTGGCACGCAGAGCGCTTATCTATGGCACGCTATGTGATTCAGAGGAGCAAAGAAAAAAAGTTAAGCAGCAAAATATTATGAGAGAGAGAGAGAGAGTCTTATCATTATGTCAGCTAAATTTTAAAATCGAGAAATATTGGAAACTACTGCGAATGATCATGCACCCTCCACATTAAGTTCCCGAACACCACTGTCTGATGAACACAGTTGCATGAAGAAACTAGTCTTGGCTTTACCATCAGCATTTGGATCTACTTACCAATGCGAGCCAGAAGTTTCCATACATGCAGCATACCCTCAGCCCCCATCGCAGTAGGATTGCAACGGATCACTCTGAGGGTTTGAAGCTCAGTGTGTCCAGATATTAATATGGTGAGTATAAATGTAAAATTATAAAACATGTATTTTTTGTTACAAATACTAAATGCTACAAAATATTACATTCATGTTAAGCATATGCAGGAAAATACATTTTGGTATTCAGTGCTGAAAAACTGGCACTGAGCATTAACATTAAATAAATAAAAATCCCGGAGAAAAGGATTCAGTTGACATCCTTCCATATAGGATTATCAAACGTACTTAGAGCCTATTTCCTTTTTCTGAACTTATTACTAATTGTACGTTTTTGTACTTATGTTGCCATTATGTCCTTAATTGTCATTGCGGTTATGATTATTGTTGTTATCATTATCATTACCAATATCATTAATAGGGGCTGAAACAAAAGAAGGGTAAATATTTCCTTCTCATAGTTGACTGTCTTTCAAATCATTTAGATGTAGTTTACGTTCAGCTGAAGGCCATCACTAAAGAAGATTAATACTATTTTCGTTTTCGGTTACGTCATGCTATGCAAGTTATAAACATGAGCTGAAAGATATCTGAGTAGGATTAAGCACCAATGACCCTTATTCAGCCACTTGATCGGGACATACAACTTATAAGAACTGGCTTCGAGAATGCATACGACCCTACATCAAAAGGAAGGAATTTTCTCACCCTAACGAAACATTTGAACGCATTGCCTTGGATATTTAGCTTATCACGAGAACAAAGCTGAACTTCCCTAAAGTGGGACCAATATTGAAGAGGATGCCACTAAATGGTTACAAAGAGAAAGTAGCGAGTTGAGAAATGCCTTTTGTATTAGAGAAATTGAAGGCGTGCATTTACACATTGAGCAGGGATCATCGGCGATAGCTAGATATCTTGACTTTTGTATAATAGATATCAGCACAAAGTTGTCCAACACTCATCTAATGGATGGTTGTCGAGGAATAGGCATGAAATGAACGAATGCAGTTATATAGACTCGTGAGAGTTTAAAATCAGTGAGAAGAATAGTGTAATAGAGAGATTTATTTAAAGTGTAAACGGGATGAATGAATACAATTACATAATTTTGATAAATATGTGATTAAGAGATATGTATTATTTCTGATCGAGGGATTTATTAACAACTTATTGCTGCTGACTACTTTAACCACAAATTTCGACAAATAAATGTAAAACTATAAACAAGAGTGGTAACACCTGTAAAAAAACTACATGGCTCACTAGTAATTTTGAAATACATTTTT